>NW_027331510.1:0-300833 GCF_022965805.1 Primulina eburnea | reverse complement strand
TCGCCAATTCAGAGAGTTCCATAGCATTTCAGTCGTTTCTGACAGGTTCTAGTCTTGTTCCGAGATTTGGGCACTAGCGGGGAGCTGCTGGTCTTGTAGCAGAGCTGTGCTCTAGTTGGGAGCTAGCGGCATCAGCGGGCTAGCGACGGACGAAGGTTTGGAATTTTATCAGTATTTATCTCAGGATTATCTAGTTAAGTCTGGTAGATAAGTTTAGTGATGGTTTTCACTTGATGAATAGGCTTGGATTAGACCTGTTGTCTGGTTGTTCCAGTGGATTAGGATTGCTGTGATAGAGGTACGAAAGTACTATCCGAGATATCCTGGTTGAGTATACATTCATATATGTGTTGCATGATTATGTGGTGCATTGATATATGTCATATGATGCATGCTATTATGTCACGTTTATTACTGCACGTTGCATTTCATGTTGAGCCGTATCTCCTTCGAGATAGCCTTTGCTGTTGAGCTGTATCTCTTTCGAGATAAGCTATATCTTGGGGCCGCTCAGCCCTGTCTTGTGGACGCATGGACACCGAGAGTACACAGTGGCCGACGGGTCGGGAGGGCTTCGGTGGTCCGGGACATTTTAGGTCCACGTCTGTCTTGTAGTGGATGCAGTGACCCAGAGGTTGGACCGCGCGGCACTATCCACTTGGCGCCTCTAGACTGAGCATTGTTGAGATCCTTTTGTGATTCCTGTTTCTTGACTACCCCGGTATCATGATCATAGCATGTGCATTTCATATAGGTCTGTATACTCATACTTTTGTACTGGGCGTTCTTATCGCTCACGTCCTCGGTTTTGTTTATCTTGGACACCCCATTCCCTCGGGGCAGGTCTCAGGTTGGATGGTTCCGGAGGAGCAGGAGGAGGACGTTGAGTAGCCGGTTGGTTTAGTTTCGGTATCATTTGATTCGATATGGTTGTACCAGATATTCTTTACCTTATTTTGAATTGTTCTAGACTTCGATTGGGTTGTATAACCATTATTTTTTGACTTTTCCGCTATTATCTCTGATTAGTAATTATTAAGTTAATTGCATGCTTAGTTTTCAATTAGTAGGTGATTCTGGAACGGGTCACTACATTTATGGTATCAGAGCATGCGTATGATTTTGGGATATAGATTTTGTTTTGGGATTTCCGTTGACCATTTTTCCCTATTCTATCTTGTAGCGATGGCTGACCATTTTGATGACGGGAGTAGTCAGGGGAGTGTAGGTCGATGGGGTGACCAGGATGATCTTAGGCGTCACCATGAGCATCGTCATCGTCGGGATGGTCCTAGGCGTTTCGATATGCATCGTTTCATGCAGATGGGGCCTAAGCCTTTAGTTGGCGGTGAGACTCCCGATGATGCGGAGGATTGGTTAGAGCGCATGGAGAGTTGTTTCCGCGCATTCCAGTGCACCGATGAGCAGAAGATGGAGACCCTTAGTTTTCTTCTTGAGGGCCGTGCTCGCAGGTGGTGGCGATCGACTTCTGCGCCGATAGTTCAGTCTCAGGGTAGAGCGACTTGGGCCGATTTCCGTGCAGCGTTCATGCAGCTGTACTTTCCTCCAGCCCTTCGCCAGGCCAAGACGATTGAGCTCTTGAACCTGAAGCAGGGGAGTATGTCTGTTGATGAGTATCAGCAGAAATTCTTTGAGTTATTACCCTTCGCTCCTCATATCAGTGGCAGTTCTGAGGCCAAGTATGATCATTTCCTCCAGGGCCTTAATCAGGAGATCTTTGATCGAGTCACTGTCTGTGATAATCCTACTTCGTACGATGGGTTGGTGAACCGGTGTCGTCAAGCAGAGATCAGTCTCCAGCGTGGTAGGGCTATTCTTTCTTCTAGACCTCCGAGTACTTTGAGGCCTCGATCTCAGTCGTTCAAGAAATCTGGTTCGTCTTCTTCTGGATCTAGATCTCGATCTAGCGGTGTTTTCCGCTTTGGTAAGAAGAAGGAGTCTTGTGCGCATTGTGGGAAGAACCATCCATCGGAGCAATGCCGAGTAGCCGCAGGAGCTTGTTATCAGTGCGGAGAGATGGGGCATATTAAGAAGAATTGTCCTCAGTCGCGAGGTGGAGCAGGATCTGGTTCTGGATCTCAGGCGACTGTTCAGCAGAGGAGGCAGGGTCAGGCAGTGGGTAGTTCGAATCTTCGACCTCGTGCCCAAGGTCAAGTTTTTGCGTTGAACCAGGATCAGGCTGCAGACGAGACCGAGAGAGTCATAGCAGGTACTTTTTGTTTATGCGGTATTCCTGCTTTTGTTCTTATAGATACCGGAGCATCTCATTCATTCATTTCTGCACGATTCGTTAAACGTCATAAGCTACCGTATGTTTCTCTAGACGTCATTCTTTCTGTTTCTACCCCGATGGGTCATTCGGTTTTAGCCAAGCGTCTAGTGATGGGTTGTCCTTTAGATTTTGAGGGTAACGAGTTGACTGCGAATCTTATGATTCTAGAGATGGAAGATTTTGATTGTATTTTGGGTATAGACATTTTGACTACCTACCGAGCTACTGTGGATTGTTACCAGAAGCTTGTTCAGTTTCGTACGACTGAGAGCTCTAGTTGGTTTTTCTATGGTGAGGGAGCGCGACCTCCGATGCCAGTAGTATCTGCTCTGAAAGCCTGTCGTGCTTTAGAGGCGGGCGGGGAAGGCTACCTCATCTATACAATTGATACGTCCACAGGTAGTGTTGGTATAGAGGATATTCCAGTGGTTTGTGAATTTCCTGATGTATTTCCAGAAGAGATTCCTGGTTTTCCTCCGGTTAGAGAGGTGGAATTTGGCATTGAATTAATGCCAGGGACTGCACCGATTTCTCGTGCCCCCTATCGTCTGGCTCCGTCAGAGATGAGAGAGCTGAAGCAGCAATTGCAGGATCTTCTTGATAAAGGTTATATTCGCCCGAGTGTTTCGCCTTGGGGAGCTCCAGTCTTGTTTGTCAAGAAGAAGGATGGATCGATGCGGTTGTGCATTGATTATCGCCAGCTGAATCGGGTGACGATCAAAAACAAGTACCCATTACCCCGTATTGATGACTTGTTCGATCAGCTTCAGGGTACTTCTGTTTACTCCAAGATCGACTTGCGATCAGGTTATCATCAGATGAGAGTCAGAGATGATGATATTTCCAAGACTGCATTTCGTACTCGTTATGGGCATTACGAGTTTCTAGTTATGCCATTCGGATTGACGAATGCGCCAGCGGTGTTCATGAATCTGATGAACCGAGTCTTCCGAGATTTTCTGGATCAGTTTGTGGTGGTTTTCATTGACGATATCTTGATCTATTCTCATAGTGTGGAAGAGCATGTCCAGCACTTGAGGATTGTGTTGCAGATTCTTCGCGAGAAGCAATTGTATGCTAAGCTGAGTAAGTGCGAGTTCTGGATTGATCGTGTAGTATTCCTTGGTCATGTGATTTCCAAGGAAGGAATTTCTGTGGATCCCAGCAAGATTGAGGCAGTGCTAAATTGGTCACGACCTACGACGGTGGCTGAGATCCGTAGTTTTCTAGGTCTAGCAGGGTATTATCGTCGCTTCATCGTGAATTTCTCCCAGGTAGCTAGACCTTTGACGCAACTTACTCGGAAGGATGTTCCATTTGAGTGGTCATCTGAGTGCGAAGATAGTTTCAGAGAGCTTCGTCGACTTCTGACTTCTGCACCTGTTTTGGCGTTACCGTCAGGATCTGATGGTTTCAGTGTTTACACCGATGCCTCTTCTCAAGGCTTAGGGTGTGTGTTGACGCAAAACGGTCATGTGATTGCTTATGCTTCCAGACAGCTGAAATCTCACGAGGAGAAGTATCCTACTCATGATCTAGAGTTGGCAGCTATTGTGTTCGCGCTGAAGATTTGGCGTCATTACTTGTACGGGGTTAAGTTTGAAATCTTTACTGATCATAAGAGTCTGAAATATCTGTTCACTCAGGCTGAGTTGAACATGAGGCAACGTCGTTGGATGGATTTGCTGAAAGATTATGACTGCGAGATCAAGTACCATCCAGGATCTGCAAATCTCACAGCTGATGCTCTTAGTCGCAAAGTGAGAGTTTCTGCACTTCAGACCAGTGCTATGATTAGTACTATTCAGGATTGTTGTTCGTTGGGATTTAATTTCAAACATCGGAAAGGTATGGAGAGCATTCGTGTTGCTACCATTTTATCTGAGCCAGCCTTGTTCGCTCGGATTCGAGATGCTCAGATGTCTGATCTCAAGACTCAGAGATTAGCTCGGTTAGCGGGTGGAGATAGCAGTTTCCATTATCAGTCTAATGGTCTTCTGTGTTTGTCTAATCGAGTTGTAGTACCAGAAGATGATAATTTGAGGGAGGAGATCTTATCTCATGCTCATCGAAGTAAGTTGAGTATTCATCCAGGAAGTAATAAGATGTATAAAGACTTGAGGACACGATTTTGGTGGAAAGGGATGAAGCGCAGTGTTTATCAGTTTGTTTCCAAGTGTCTTGTTTGTCAACAGGTTAAGGCAGAGCACCGTCGACCTGGAGGATTATTGTTGAATCTACCTATTCCTGAATGGAAGTGGGAGCATATCGCGATGGATTTCATTACTCACTTGCCATTATCGTCGAGGAATAGTGACGCTATTTGGGTAGTGGTGGATCGACTCACCAAGTCTGCTCATTTTCTGTCTTATAACCGGGATTTCACTTTCGATCGTATGGCTCGATTGTACATTCAGGAGATTGTACGTTTGCATGGAGTGCCTGTCAGTATTGTCAGTGACAGAGATCCTCGTTTTACCTCACGGTTTTGGGGTAGTTTCCAGTCAGTTTTGGGTACTACACTGAGTCTGAGTACTGCTTATCATCCGGAGACTGACGGTCAGTCAGAGAGGACTATCCGTACGCTTGAGGATATGTTGCGAGCCTGTGTTATGGATTTCGGACCCGCTTGGCAGGATCATTTGCCTTTGATTGAGTTCGCGTACAACAACAGCTACCATCGTAGTATTGGTATGGCACCATTTGAGGCGTTGTATGGGCGACGTTGTCGTACTCTTTTATTCTGGGACGAAGTTGGTGAACGACATGTTGAGGGACCGGAGTTAGTCCAGCAGGCTATTGATAAAGTTGCAGTAATCAAGAAGAGGATTAAGATTGCCCAGGATCGACAGGCTAGTTATGCGAACACCAAGCGGCGACCTCTTTGTTTTCAGCCAGGTGAGAAAGTGTTTCTCCGAGTTTCGCCTTTTCGCAGGATTTTGAGATTTGGTCTCAAGGGTAAGCTATCTCCGAGATTCATTGGTCCTTTTGAGATTCTAGAATGTGTGGGAGATTTAGCTTACAGGTTAGCATTACCTCCGTATTTGTCCGGTATTCATGATGTGTTCCACGTATCTTTGTTGAGACGATACGTAGCAGATGAGTCTCACATCTTGCATCCCTCTGAAGTTCAACTTGAATCAGATTTGTCTTACGTGGAGCGACCAGTTCAGATTCTCGATCGCAAAGACAAGGTGTTGCGGAATAAGATCATTCCTCTTGTCTTAGTACAGTGGCAGCGCAGAGGCACTGAAGAAGCCACTTGGGAGTTAGAGAGTCGTATGCGTTCAGAACATCCAGAGCTCTTTTGAGTTTTGCTTTGTATATGTTTGTGTTTTTCAATTGTAATCGAGATATCAGTTGTATTCAACAACAATTGAGATATAATAGCGATGTTGTTATTTCGTTTTGTTCATTCTCTAAGCCTGATTTCGAGGACGAAATCTTTTTAGGGGGGGAGAATGTAGTAGCCCGAATGCCGAATTGGGTAATTAACGGATTAATGGTGATTAATCATGATCGGAAGGTCCGAAGATGGTTCGGAAGCACCGAAGAGTTCGGAAGGTCCGAAGTGAGTTCGGTGGATCCGATCATTAGGTGTCAAGAGTTGATCGACACGTGGGAGTTCGGACGTTCCGAAGTGTAGGTTCGGTGGATCCGATCATGAGGTGTCAAGAGCAGCTGGACACGTGCATGTTCGGACGGTCCGAAGTGTATGATCGGAGGATCCGATCATGAGCTGTCAAGAGCCAGTGGACACGTAGCGTTCGGACGTTCCGAAGTGGTGTTCGGAGGATCCGAACATGGCCTATAAATAGTGGTCGGATTTCCTCATTTTGACTCGCCAATTCAGAGAGTTCCATAGCATTTCAGTCGTTTCTGACAGGTTCTAGTCTTGTTCCGAGATTTGGGCACTAGCGGGGAGCTGCTGGTCTTGTAGCAGAGCTGTGCTCTAGTTGGGAGCTAGCGGCATCAGCGGGCTAGCGACGGACGAAGGTTTGGAATTTTATCAGTATTTATCTCAGGATTATCTAGTTAAGTCTGGTAGATAAGTTTAGTGATGGTTTTCACTTGATGAATAGGCTTGGATTAGACCTGTTGTCTGGTTGTTCCAGTGGATTAGGATTGCTGTGATAGAGGTACGAAAGTACTATCCGAGATATCCTGGTTGAGTATACATTCATATATGTGTTGCATGATTATGTGGTGCATTGATATATGTCATATGATGCATGCTATTATGTCACGTTTATTACTGCACGTTGCATTTCATGTTGAGCCGTATCTCCTTCGAGATAGCCTTTGCTGTTGAGCTGTATCTCTTTCGAGATAAGCTATATCTTGGGGCCGCTCAGCCCTGTCTTGTGGACGCATGGACACCGAGAGTACACAGTGGCCGACGGGTCGGGAGGGCTTCGGTGGTCCGGGACATTTTAGGTCCACGTCTGTCTTGTAGTGGATGCAGTGACCCAGAGGTTGGACCGCGCGGCACTATCCACTTGGCGCCTCTAGACTGAGCATTGTTGAGATCCTTTTGTGATTCCTGTTTCTTGACTACCCCGGTATCATGATCATAGCATGTGCATTTCATATAGGTCTGTATACTCATACTTTTGTACTGGGCGTTCTTATCGCTCACGTCCTCGGTTTTGTTTATCTTGGACACCCCATTCCCTCGGGGCAGGTCTCAGGTTGGATGGTTCCGGAGGAGCAGGAGGAGGACGTTGAGTAGCCGGTTGGTTTAGTTTCGGTATCATTTGATTCGATATGGTTGTACCAGATATTCTTTACCTTATTTTGAATTGTTCTAGACTTCGATTGGGTTGTATAACCATTATTTTTTGACTTTTCCGCTATTATCTCTGATTAGTAATTATTAAGTTAATTGCATGCTTAGTTTTCAATTAGTAGGTGATTCTGGAACGGGTCACTACACATACTTATATTTTTCTTTACACATATAAACTCATTTATAAGTCGTTCAACACATTGAACTATTTTCTCCTTTATAGAGGTCATACTTCTAATTTTCCTTACGCTTATAAACTCCTTTATAAGCCGTTCAACACATTGAACTATTTTTACTTCTCAACGGGATATACAAAGCTAGTACTTGTGTGGCCTCAATGGTTCATTGATACAACTAGCTGTGGGTTCACATCTCTATGTGATTCGGACTAAACATGTCCTTATTTGAGCATACCCCAATTGCTCCATTCTTACTTATCAACTCCTTGATAAAAAGAATGTCAGAACTCAAGTCTGATAGTACCCAACCAATCACGTTAAACGCCTAGCAGCATCGCTTACGTGATTCCCTAGGTATCACATGATAGTGCCTGCAAGAACCATTCAATTATGGTTAGCGTACAGTACGGTCCCTTCAACTCATATATCCCGATCGATTCGACAACCATTGGTTTATCGAGAGTTGTCAATGAATCGATACTATGTGTCATGTCGTAGTTGCATCGATGGTGTAATCTATGAAACCCTTTCATAATTACCACCATACTATGACCAGAGATTTCGATCTACATACAAATGATAACACATAGGATATCCATACCCGAAGGTAAGCGGTGAATCCCCGAATACAATGCATCGACTCCTATGTGTTTCGACAGAACACCCAACCTTGCCACCTGATGACCCCATGAGAGTCAGTAAACAAGTCAAAGTGTAATTCTAGCACATAGAGTCTCAATGTTGTCCCGGGTCATAAGGACTAATTATGTACAACCATAAACTAGGACATTTCCACTCGATAAGTGAGAACCACTTGGAAAGTCCTTTTATGGAGGGTTGTTCAGTGCACTCTACAAGGAGCACCTATCTGCATGCTCGGACATCACAATGTCCCCTACCAATGAAACATGGTACTCACATCGCAGATACTAGTCTCTAACTCGAGCGGCCTATATCCTTCTTAGTGGCGGCTCAATCGACTAGGAACCGTTTAGAATATACAGTATTACAAATATGAGTTTCATGATACTCATCATATGAGCATCTCATATTCTTTCTACTATTTGTATATTCAAGGGCTTTATCTATGCAACTAGCATGGGTATACAGATAAAAATGTGCCAAAATAATAATTTCAAATATTATTAAAATAAAGATTGCTTATACATAGAGTTTCATTGTGAACATTCGGCCAACACTTGGCTCGACGGGCACCTACTCTAACAATCTCCCACTTGCACTAGAGCCAACTACCCATATGCTTTAAACCCATTGATTCGCGATGCTTGTCGAATAATGGTCTAGGTAAAGGCTTAGCTAGTGGATCAATCAACATTATCGGCGGAGCCGACTGTGTCAAAAGACACTTCTCCTCTTTCCACAATCTCTCCGAGGATGTGGTAATTTCTCAATACTAGTTTGGATTTCTGATGAGACCTATGCTCCTTTGCTTGAGCTTATAGCTCCCGTGTTGTCACACAACACCGGGACAGGAGCAACTCCATTAGGAATGACGCCCAACTCTTGGACGAAATTCCTTATCCAAACACCCTCCCTTGCTGCATCTGATGCAGCAATGTATTCGGCCTCTGTGCTGGAATCCGTAGTATTGTCTTGCTTGGAACTCTTCCAAGAGACAACAACACCATTGAGCATGAATACAAAAACAGAGGTTGACTTCGAGTCATCGATATCGCTTTGGAAGCTAGAGTCGGTATAGCCTTCCAATTTTAGTTCTCCACCCCATAGACCAAGAACAATTTATTGGTCCTTCTCAACTACTTGAGGATGTCTTTCACAGCTTTCCAGTGTGGAAGACCAGGGTTCGATTGATATCTACTCACTACACTTAGTGCGAAAGTCACGTCAAGACATGTAGATATCATCCCATACATGATCCTACCAATTGCCGAAGCATACGGAATGCGTGTCATCGCCACTATCTCTGCATCAGTCTTGGGATACAGACTTGGATAGGGACACGCCATGACACATTGGTAGATGTCCTCCCTTGGACTCATCCATCGAGAACGGCTTCACGATGGTATCAATGTATGTGGACTGGGTGAGACCAAGCAATCTTCTCGATCTATCTCTATAGATCTGTATTCCCAATACAAAAGATGCTTCACCCAAGTCCTGCATCGAGAACTTACTCGCTAACCATATTTCAGTTGATTGCAACATTCCTACATCATTCCCAATGAGTAGAATGTCATCAACATACAACACCAGGAATGTCACAACACTCCCACTGATCTTCTTATACACATAGGGTTCCTCAGGATTCTTAGTAAATCAACTCTTTGATTGTACTATCGAATCTAAGGTTCCAACTCCTAGATGCCTGCTTTAGACCATAAATAGATCTCTGAAGTTTGCATACCATATGCTCACTTCCGATAGATGTAAACCCTCCAGGTTTAGACATGTAAATAACTTTCTTAAAATCCCCATTAAGAAAGTCTGTCTTGACATCCATCTGCCATATCTCATAGTCATACCATGCAGCTATGGCTGGCAAAATCCTTATGGACTTTAACATTGCGACTGGGGAAAAGGTTTCCTCAAAGTCAACTCCTTGTCTTTGAGTATATCCTTTTGCCACCAATCGCGCCTTGAAGGTCAATACCTTCTCATTCGTCCCAAGTCCCTATGGGAACAATTCCCTCAGGTGGATCCACAAGATCCTACACTTGGTTCGAATGCATGGAATTCAACTCAGATTCCATTGCTTCAAGTCACTTGGATGAATCGGCATCAGATAACGCTTCCTTGAAGGTCCTTGGATCACATCCATGGTTAGGCTCATCATGGCCCTCTTCAAGAAGCTGACCATACCTCATAGGTGGTCTCGAGACTTTCTCGTATCTTCCAGGAGCTTGTATCTCCTCTCTTGGCCTTTCGGGTGTGGGTTCTTCAATTGTGGGTGTCTCTCGAACCTCTTCGAGTTCTATCATCTCCCATTTTCTATCCAATAGAAATTCCCTTTCCAAAAGATCGCATTCCTAGAAACAAACACTTTTGTTTCTTGGGGATGATAGAAGTAATATCCAATCGAATTCATTGGATATCCCACAAATTAGCATAAAATGGATCGACTATCCAATTTTTCTCCCACTACCTGCTTCATAAGCAGGGCACCCCCATATTCTAAGATAAGAATACTTAGGAGGATTACCCATCCATATCTCATATGGTGTATGCCTTTGAATGGACATTTAGTGGAATATCTTTTAAGTTATAGAGATCGTTTTCAAGTTCATTAGTACCAATCAAACATTCATTCATGTAAATGTTGCAAACACCTTTGTAAAATAAACAAGAATATCCATTTTTATCAACATAGAAATGGAAACAATGTTTTTACAAAATTAGGTACAAACAAAACATCTCATAAAATTAACTTAAACTATTGTTCAATAATAAGTAAACATCTTCAACAGCATTGGCAGCAACTCTTGCTCCATTGCCCATCCTCTAGAAGGTCACACCTTCCTTAAGCATTCTACTTCTTCCCATCACCTATAACTCATTATAGAGATGTGAGTCACAACCGGTATCTAATACCCAAGAAGTAGAGTTAATTGAAACGTTTACTTAAATTTAGAACATACCGTTTCCAGAACACTTCTGGGTCAGATATTCCTTGCAATTTCGCCTTCAATGTCCAGGCTTCTTGCAGTGATGACAAACATCACTAGTCTTGTCAGCCCTAACTGGTGTGGCTGCCACAACGGGATTCGGAGATTGCCTCAACAAGGGCACGTTCTTCTTGGGACGTTGGAAAGAACGTTTCTTTCCATTCCCATGTGGATCAATCTTCGTACCAGATGAAGAACCCACATAAAGAACCAACTTCTCTTTCTTGATGGTGGATTCAAACGTAACAAGCATATTCACCAACTCCTCAAGGGTCGGTTCAATCTTGTTCATGTTGAAGTTCACCACAAAAGGATCAAATGAGCTAGGCAGCGATAAGAGCAACACGTCGGTGGTCAACTCCGAAGGCAAGATCAGATCCATGCCAACGAGCTTGTCCACGAGCCCAATCACCTTTAGGCCATGCTCATGGACCGAGGCCCCATCTCGCATGCGTGAAGTGATCAGCTCCTTGACGGTAGCATGCCTAAGAGGACGTGTTTGCTCTCCAAAGAGCTCCTTGAGGTGCAAATGAATGTCAGCAGCACTCTTTGCACCCTCAAAACGCCTCTGCAGCTCATCATTCATAGAAGTCAGCATATAACACCTGGCTATCAAGTCATGGTCACACCATTCCTTGTAAGCCTGCAATTCCTCAGGATTGCAGTGAGTCGGAGCCTCAACAGGGGGCGACTCAGTCAGTGTATATGCTACTCTTTCCGAATTCAAGACGATTTTTAGGTTTCTTAGCCAAGTGAGGTAATTAGGTCCAGTTAATATGTGTTTGTCGAGTATTACGGATATTGGATTGAGAATCGATGACATTGTCAATTTGTACTGAAAAGTAAAACAGATAAATGTTGATGACTATTTTAAAATATTTAGTAAGATATGAAGTTTGGACTTTTACTTCATAAATATTTGCACCCACTGTTTTGACATTTTTCACTACCCTCTAGTGAAAACGGGAAACTCCTTTCCTCAGTAGGTACGTAAGGTCCAATTAGCGAATTGTGATCCCGAATAATATCAGCCAATCACAATTCCTAAAAGGTAGTTTCCAATTGCATCACAATGTAACCCTTAACGTAAACTTTTGTCTCACGTTTGATTAGGACCCAATAATATGACGTCGTTCATCTTTACGTGTCAAGCCTTACCCATCGATGTTGAACCTTAATGGACGATCGCCATGAGTTCCCTCAATAATATGAGCCGAAATCATGGGAGTTCCACGTAGTTCACATCACTATGTCAATGGATGTCACAGCTTTCCGGCACCCAGGGCCCCCTCAATAATATGAGCCGAGCCCCGAGTACGGGTAGCGTTCATCATGCATCCATTGTCGATGGAAGACAAGGAAATTATAAACAAATTTATAATTCCCCTTTTCGGACTTGATATTAATTTTGAATCTTATTCAAAATGAGGGTTTTTAATTTTGAAAGGTCTCATCATTAATTTTATTTAAAAGCTCGCCATGTTTGATCGTATGTTTGCCGGATTCATGCAACTTTGTTATTATAATAATAATAACGCACATACTCATTATTTATAACATATCATGCATATATTATAAATAGAAAACAAGACAAGGATGATCAATTGCCCCAATACTAATGGCCCGTGTGAGCTAAACACGGGCCTAGGTCCAATCCTAGGGTAAATGCAAGGGATGCAAATGCAACTACATTATTACATTAGCATCCAATATTACATGTCTTCGATCTTCATAATCACCAAGGCCACCATCTTCCAATCTTGATCTTCCACTATTCTAATATTTACAATTAAATATCCATGGCACATAGGGATACATCTCATGGGGGTGGGAACGGGCCATAAACCAAGCTCACTTTAAATTGATAATTATTACAATCATTCAACACAAATATCTTAGCATACACCTAGCAAATTGGGCTTGGACTTTTGATCATCCTTCATGCATAATATCACATATCATACATGTAATAGCCGAGCCGGTGTACGGTACGGTTTTAGCTTTACTTGTATTTGGGTTTGTGATTTAGATGTTTAGAGTTGTGTTTTGGGCCATAGTATTATTGGTTATTATTTATTTGAGGTATTAGTTGGTGTTGATTGTTCGTTTCAGCGTTTCGGATCGATTTTAGTTGGATTTGTACTGTTCATTGCCGTGAGTAGAGTGCACCCACGCTCTTAGAGGAGTGCCCCCGCGGTGTACTATTCACCATTTTGCATTTGGAAGGCCGTGGCATCACCGCACCCGCGGCAGTGCAAGGACCGCACCCGCGGTGGAGACCGCACCCGCGGTTTTCGTGCATGGAATTTATTTGGAATGCCGTGAGCTTACCGCACCCGCGGTGGTTGTGTGACCGCACCCGCGGTGTAAGTATGGGCGAGATTTTAAGCTACTTTTTGGGAGTTGTTGGCCATACCTTACCTTATCTTCTTCTCTCCCATTCGAGATTCTCTCCATTGCAAGGGTTTTCTCCATTTTCAAGTGCTTCCTACCTTTGATTCTTGGAGTTATTTGGATTTCCGACTTGAGATCATCGTTCTCCGTGGTATAAGGAAGCTTAGGTAAGTTTTTGGTGCGATTCTATTGAGGTTTTGAGTTTAGTGTTGGCTTGGAGTTGATGTTTGAATTGGTTGATGGATTATTTGACTTGTTTATGGGATTTTAGAGTTGATATTGGTGTTATCTTTGGACTATTGTTGTAGGTGGTGGCTAAGAGTTTATTTGGAGGTGTGCTATTGGGTAGTAAGTGGAATTTCATCCCTTTGCTCACATGATATTATATGTATTGTGTTTTAAAGGTTTCAAAGTGTTATTCCCTTCGATTGATTCATTGCTATGTATTGATTCTCACTATTGTTATAAAGGGAATACAAGAGAATATGAGATTGCGAAACGACGGCTTTAAATGTTTCAGAGTTCAAATGTTTTTATTGGATTGATTAATCATAGTCAGAGCATTGCATGCAATTAGATGATCATCGACCATAGGCTTTTATCCTTCACAGTTATCGGTTTATATCGATTTGGGATACTAGCAACCACAGACAGAGATACTATTGATATCAATCCAACCAGAGAAAAGAGAATACCATCTTATTGCTATTGCTATTGCTATTGTTATTGCTACGTTATCCATGTTCAGAGTTGATGGTATTCATGATTTAAAAGCCATGTTTTACAGAGTATACTATGTACCATTGCTATGTTAGAGTTCCACTTTGAGATTTATTCTCATTTCAGTTTATTCATGTGATGCAGATAAGAGTGACGGACCGGGACGTTGACAGTGGATTGGGGTCATATGCATACGAAGATTGGAAGGATGATTATTTTGTATCATTTTGTAACATGATCACACTAATGATATTTTGTATTTTGTTATGTCATTGGAATGATCATGTATTGCTATTTTGTAAACATTTTATGAAATGTATTTTGAAACTCCTTCCATTTGAAAGAAAATTTTAAATTCCGCTGTATTTTGATTGTAACGGGTCAGGGTGTCACATTTAGTGGTATCAGAGCACCGGTTCTTCGGACCAATGCATATGACTTCGTCTACTTTCAACTGTCCGGGTATGTTTTCTTGCATCTATCTATTCATTGTTATATATTGATTGTGTCTTGTGAGCAATTGTAGAGTATGCCACCTAAGAGGAAAGCAGTAGAGGGGGAGGATAGTTCTTCCTCTAGAGTTGTCGATGAGTTCGGCAAGTTGCTTAAGGAGCAGGCTAAGGTGCATAGCGAGCAGATTCAGCAGCTCATTCGTATGCAAGGTGCAGGCCAAGGTAGAGGGCAAGGTAGAGTTCCAGTAGCTCAGGCAGTTGGCACCGATGCCGTCTTTTCTGCCTTCAAGAGGATGGATCCACCGGAATTCGCAGGTAGTTCTGATCCGCTAGTTGCTGTTGAGTGGGTCAAGGCTTTAGAAGCGATCTTCGATCATCTGCAGTACGAGGACAAAGACAGGATCAGTTGTGCTGTTTTCATGTTGGTCAAGGCCGCCCGCATTTGGTGGAATGCGACCAAGGTTGGTGTGACTGTTGCGACGCTGAAGTGGTCAGAGTTTACAGACTTGTTCTACGACAAGTATTTTCCGGATGCCATTAGAGCGAGGAAGGTTTCAGAGTTCTTGGAGCTTCGACAGGGAGGCATGGATGTTGGTGAGTATATTCTGAAGTTTGAGGAGGGTTGCTTGTTTGCTCCGTACATTGCTTCGAACGACAAAGACAAAGGCGCTCATTTCATTCGAGGCCTCAGAGCTGAGATTCGACGGGACATCAACATGTCCAAGGCTGTGACTTTCAAGGAGATAGTGTCCAAAGCTTTGATGGCCGAGCAGGACGAGAAGGACATTGCTAGAGAGAGGCAGGAGAGGCACCAGGCCATTGCTCAGAGAGGCCAGGGTTCGAATCAGAAGGGCAGGGATCGTTTCAAGGGTAAAGGCAAGATGGAGTTCAGTCCTAGACCTCCGCCAGTTCCAGTTGCTCCAGTTGATCCCGAGAAGCCACTGTGTCCTAAGTGTGGCAAGCATCACCGTGGAGAGTGCAGATATGGCACTCATACTTGTTACCGTTGTGGCACGGCAGGCCACGTTGCCAGGAATTGTCCGAGAGGAGATAGCCAAGGGAAGGTGCAGGGTCGTATCTTTGCGATGACCAAGGAAGGTATTAATTGTGATTCTTCTTTGATCTCTAGCACTATTTTGATTTCAGGCAGAGTCGCTACGACTTTGATAGATACTGGTGCTACTCATTCGTTTATGTCTGATTTGTTTTTGAGATCGTTGGATATAGTTCCTTCTGTTCTTTCCCTTCAGCTTAGTGTTATTTTGCCTTCGGGGGATGTTTTGTGCCCGACCTCGATTGTGTATGCGTGCCCTGTTAGTATTGAGGAGCGAGTTGTCTTCGCTGATTTGATTGTTATCCCTATGGTTGCTTTCGATGTTATTCTTGGCATGGATTGGCTTTCGACTTACCGTGCAGTTATCGATTGTGTTGCTAAGACAGTAGCTTTTGCAGATGATGGCCAGGGAGGAGCTCTCGCCAGCACAGGTACTTCGCTGGTCCTTCCTTTTATTTCTTGTCTTGAGGCTGAGAGATTGTTGTGTAGAGGTTGCGATGGGTTTATTGCTTCTATTGTGGATGTTGATAGATTGATTAAGTTGAATGTAGATGATATCGATGTTGTGAGGGAGTTTGCTGATGTGTTTGAGGATGATGTTCCGGGTTTGCCACCGGATAGGGATGTTGAGTTTGTGATCGATTTAGCTCCAGGTACGGTTCCTATTTCTAAGGCTCCGTACAGGATGGCTCCTACCGAGATGCAGGAGTTGAAGACTCAGTTGCAGGATCTATTAGACAAGGGTTTTATTCGTCCGAGTTCTTCGCCTTGGGGAGCTCCGGTTCTGTTTGTCAAGAAGAAGGATGGTTCTTTGCGGCTGTGTATCGACTACAGGGAGCTTAACAAAGTGACTGTCAAGAACAAGTATCCGTTGCCTCGGATAGATGATCTGTTTGATCAGCTCCATGGTGCGACTGTATTCTCGAAGATTGATCTTCGGTCTGGCTACTATCAGTTGAAGGTTAGGGAGTCTGATATCCCTAAGACAGCTTTCCGGACCAGGTATGGTCACTATGAGTGTCTGATCATGTCCTTTGGTTTGACCAATGCCCCTTCAGTCTTCATGGATCTGATGAACCGTGTGTTCAAGCCTTATCTGGATAGCTTCGTCATTGTTTTCATCGATGATATCTTGATCTATTCCAAGACCAGAGAGCTTCATGCCGAGCATCTCAGAGTTGTTCTTCAGTTGTTGCGAGAGAAGAGGCTGTTCGCCAAGTTGAAGAAGTGTGAGTTTTGGCTGGATCAGATTTCTTTTCTAGGCCATGTGGTTTCGAGAGATGGCATTGCTGTTGATCCGTTGAAGATAGAGGCGATTCAGAGTTGGCCTATTCCTACCACTGTTTCTGAGGTACGCAGTTTCCTTGGTTTGGCGGGTTATTATCGTCGTTTCATTTCAGGTTTCTCCAAGATTGCCCTGCCATTGTCCAATCTGACGAAGAATACTGTGAAGTTCGAGTGGTCTATCGATTGCCAGCGTGCATTTCAGGAATTGAAGGACAGGTTGACGACGGCTCCTGTTCTTTCATTGCCTAGTGGTTCCGAGGATTTTGTGGTCTATACTGATGCGTCTAAGAGAGGCCTTGGTGCAGTTCTGATGCAGCGAGGTAAGGTTATTGCCTATGCGTCTCGCCAGTTGAAGGATTATGAGAAGAATTATCCGACGCACGATTTGGAGCTAGCAGCTGTGGTTTTCGCCCTTAAGATTTGGAGGCATTATCTGTATGGCGAGAAGTGTGAGATCTTCACAGACCACAAGAGTTTGAAGTATCTGTTCTCTCAGAAAGAGCTCAACATGCGGCAAAGGAGGTGGTTAGAGCTTGTCAAGGATTACGATGTGACGATCAGTTACCACCCAGGGAAAGCGAATGTTGTGGCTGATGCTTTGAGCCGCAAGTCGAGTGCTTCGTTGAGTTCTTTGATTCAGAGGCCATTGTTGATGGATTTGCAGAGAGAGGAGAACGATCTGGTGATTCCAGGTACCATTGCTCTTTTGTCAGCGTTGGTTATTCGATCTACTTTGACGGACAGGATCCGTAGAGAGCAGTCGACTGATGTTCAGTTGACAGAGTTGAGAGCTAGAGCTGAGGCTAGAGGGAATTCAGAGTTTGGTCTGAATGGAGATGGTTTGGTGACTTTCAGAGGCCGTATTTGTGTTCCTACTGGCGACGATATTCGTAGAGACGTCTTGACAGAGGCTCATACCGCACCTTATTCGATTCATCCAGGCAGCACGAAGATGTATCAGGATCTTCGTCGACTCTATTGGTGGCCAGGTATGAAGAGAGATATTGCTTTGTTCATTTCTCAGTGCCTTACTTGTCAGCAGGTTAAGATTGAGCATCAGAGACCTGCTGGGACATTGCTATCTTTGCCGATTCCTCAGTGGAAGTGGGAGCATATCACTATGGATTTCGTGACTGGTCTGCCCAGGACGCAGAAGGGTTTCAATTCCATTTGGGTCATTGTTGATAGATTGACCAAGTCAGCTCATTTTCTCCCAGTCAAGACGACGTACTCGATGAATCAGTATGCCGAGGACTACATAGCAGAGATTGTCAGACTTCATGGGGTTCCAGTGTCGATTGTGTCTGATCGTGACCCTAGATTTACATCAGAGTTTTGGAAGAGTTTGCACAAAGCTATGGGTTCGCGGTTGGCGTTTAGTACAGCTTATCATCCTCAGAGCGACGGTCAGTCAGAGAGAGTCATTCAGATTCTTGAGGATATGCTCAGAGCTTGTACTATTGACTATTCTGGTAGTTGGGATTCTAAGTTGCCTCTTGTGGAGTTCATGTACAACAATAGCTACCAGGCATCGATTGGCATGGCACCGTATGAGGCACTTTATGGCAGAAAGTGCAGATCCCCTTTGTTTTGGGATGAGGTTGGTGAGAGGAAGATGTTGGGTCCCGAGTTGGTCCAGCAGACTGCCGATGTTGTTGCAGTGATCAGAGAGAGGATGAAGACTGCTCAGTCCAGACAGAAGAGCTATGCAGATGTTCGTCGCAGACCTTTGCAGTTTGAGGTTGGCGATCATGTATTTCTGAAGATTGCACCTCTCAAGGGTGTGATGAGATTTGGCAAGAAGGGCAAGTTGAGTCCTAGATTCATTGGTCCATTCGAGATATTGGACAGAGTTGGTGACCGAGCTTACAGATTAGCCCTACCGCCCGATCTTGACAGAGTCCATAATGTGTTTCACGTTTCGATGCTCAGGAAGTATATTGCAGATCCTTCCCATGTTCTTCGCCATGAGCCATTGGACTTGACGCCGAATTTGACTTACCAAGAGATTCCGATTCAGATTTTGGATCGCACAGTTAAAGTTTTGAGGAACAAAGAGATCGGCATCGTTAAAGTCCTTTGGAGGAACCATTTGATTGAGGAGGCTACGTGGGAACCAGAGACTGAGATGAGAGAGAGGTATCCTGAGTTGTTCGTGCCGTGACGTCAATTTCGAGGACGAAATTCCTCTAAGGAGGGGAGATTGTAATAGCCGAGCCGGTGTACGGTACGGTTTTAGCTTTACTCGTATTTGGGTTTGTGATTTAGATGTTTAGAGTTGTGTTTTGGGCCATAGTATTATTGGTTATTATTTATTTGAGGTATTAGTTGGTGTTGATTGTTCGTTTCAGCGTTTCGGATCGATTTTAGTTGGATTTGTACTGTTCATTGCCGTGAGTAGAGTGCACCCGCGCTCTTAGAGGAGTGCCCCCGCGGTGTACTATTCACCATTTTGCATTTGGAAGGCCGTGGCATCACCGCACCCGCGGCAGTGCAAGGACCGCACCCGCGGTGGAGACCGCACCCGCGGTAATTGTAGCACCGCACCCGCGGTGTTCGTGCATGGAATTTATTTGGAATGCCGTGAGCTTACCGCACCCGCGGTGGTTGTGTGACCGCACCCGCGGTGTAAGTATGGGCGAGATTTTAAGCTACTTTTTGGGAGTTGTTGGCCATACCTTACCTTATCTTCTTCTCTCCCATTCGAGATTCTCTCCATTGCAAGGGTTTTCTCCATTTTCAAGTGCTTCCTACCTTTGATTCTTGGAGTTATTTGGATTTCCGACTTGAGATCATCGTTCTCCGTGGTATAAGGAAGCTTAGGTAAGTTTTTGGTGCGATTCTATTGAGGTTTTGAGTTTAGTGTTGGCTTGGAGTTGATGTTTGAGTTGGTTGATGGATTATTTGACTTGTTTATGGGATTTTAGAGTTGATATTGGTGTTATCTTTGGACTATTGTTGTAGGTGGTGGCTAAGAGTTTATTTGGAGGTGTGCTATTGGGTAGTAAGTGGAATTTCATCCCTTTGCTCACATGATATTATATGTATTGTGTTTTAAAGGTTTCAAAGTGTTATTCCCTTCGATTGATTCATTGCTATGTATTGATTCTCACTATTGTTATAAAGGGAATACAAGAAAATATGAGATTGCGAAACGACGGCTTTAAATGTTTCAGAGTTCAAATGTTTTTATTGGATTGATTAATCATAGTCAGAGCATTGCATGCAATTAGATGATCATCGACCATAGGCTTTTATCCTGCACAGTTATCGGTTTATATCGATTTGGGATACTAGCAACCACAGACAGCGATACTATTGATATCAATCCAACCAGAGAAAAGAGAATACCATCTTATTGCTATTGCTATTGCTATTGTTATTGCTACGTTATCCATGTTCAGAGTTGATGGTATTCATGATTTAAAAGCCATGTTTTACAGAGTATACTATGTACCATTGCTATGTTAGAGTTCCACTTGCTGAGATTTATTCTCATTTCAGTTTATTCATGTGATGCAGATAAGAGTGACGGACCGGGACGTTGACAGTGGATTGGGGTCATATGCATACGAAGATTGGAAGGATGATTATTTTGTATCATTTTGTAACATGATCACACTAATGATATTTTGTATTTTGTTATGTCATTGGAATGATCATGTATTGCTATTTTGTAAACATTTTATGAAATGTATTTTGAAACTCCTTCCATTTGAAAGAAAATTTTAAATTCCGCTGTATTTTGATTGTAACGGGTCAGGGTGTCACAATACACCATCAATTAATTATCACCATAACTAATTGATCCAATATTATATATCTTGATCCAATCACTAACCGCCACAATTATAAATTAAATTAACAAAGTATACAAACTCCTTTGTCTACTTTCAAATTAATTTATTTATAATCGAATTTCTTGTAAATCACAATTTACTATAAATAATTAAAGTCCAACTTCAATTATTTATTTTATGAGAAAATATATGCAACAATTGTAAATTTAAACTTAAGGGCCCAAAACTCATTTTTCACCAAAAATACTTTGGCCCATTTAAATTTCACAAAATATGTTGACCATCTAATGGCCCAACAACTCAAGGCCCATGACACTAAGATTGTCCAAAACATTTTTGGAAACCCTAGTCGTCATCACCGTCGCCGGATTCCGGCCACAACAAAAAAAATTTTTTTTTTATTTTAAACTAGAGGTTTCGGGCAGCCCAAGGGGCTGCCCTTGCTGCCGGTTTCGGGCAGCCCCTCGGGCAGCCCGAGGCGCCCGAAATGGGCAGCAACATGCTGCCCAAAATAGCTTCAAAAGTGGCCTTGATTTTGGTTGCAAAAAATATCTCAAACGGTTAGAAAATGATCTCAATATAATATCATGTATTATGCTACACAAAATGGTAACCATAGCTCTTCATACCACTTGAAAGGGAACGATTTAGGGAGACCGAAAGTACAACGGAAGCATAATTTTAAAGAAAATTTCGGCCCCCTAGAGTTTGTGTAGCAAAATACATTTAAACACCAAAATGACATTCATAGTGTGTTTAGAAATCATACCTATCAATCTTTAAAAGATTGATTGTGGCTCCAACTAGTTGTCAAACAACTAAGCTCTTCAAAGGCAAGAAACTATCTACAAGCTCTCCTCCAAGTTCTTGAATCTTTCCTTCAAATTAAGCCCACCACCAACTAGGTAGATCCCCTCATATTTTGCACTAGAAAAATATGAGGATTTTTCAAAGAGAAGTGAAGTGTTCCTCAACAAATTGAAGAACAAAATTTTGGGAGAAAAAGGGGAGGAGAATTTCGGCCATCTCACTTGGAGGGGGAAGGAGAATGAATTAATTTTTCATGTCTTGGTGTTGCAAAAAGCAAAAGTGAAAAAGTTGCATGCCATGCAATTTTTTAATAAAAAATATTCTCCAACCTTTCACCTCCTATGCATGCTTTGCATGTGGGCTTGTAACCTTTACAAAGCCCATGGACTTTATTTAAATTGTCTCAAACACATTTGAGCCCAATTAATCCTTACTTGATTTTACTCAAGCCCACTAGTTAAATAATTATTTCTAATTGGGCTCTACAAGGCCCAATGTTATTTAATTAATTCAACACTTGAATTAATTTAATTATTTGGACTCTACTAGGTCCACTAGTGTTTAATTAATTCAACACTTGAATTAATTTAATTTAGTCCATAATAATATTTATGAAAATCACAATTTTCAAATACATTATTCACTCGGCCAAATTTTAATTTAGGAACACTTCCATAAATTAAAATTTACATTTCTTTCATAGAAGTCATACTTCTATTTTTCTTTACACTTATAAACTCATTTATAAGTCGTTCAACACATTGAACTATTTTCTCCTTTATAGAAGTCATACTTCTAATTTTCCTTACGCTTATAAACTCCTTTATAAGCCGTTCAACACATTGAACTATTTTTACTTCTCAACGGGATCTACAAAGCTAGTACTTGTGTGGCCCTCAATGGTTCATTGATACAACTAGCCGTGGGTTCACATCTCTATGTGATTCGGACTAAACATGTCCTTATTTGAGCATACCCCAATTGCTCCATTCTTACTTATCAACTCCTTGATAAAAAGAATGTCAGAACTCAAGTCTGATAGTACCCAACCAATCACGTTAAACGCCTAGCAGCATCGCTTACGTGATTCCCTAGGTATCACATGATAGTGCCTGCAAGAACCATTCAATTATGGTTAGCGTACAGTACGGTCCCTTCAACTCATATATCCCGATCGATTCGACAACCATTGGTTTATCGAGAGTTGTCAATGAATCGATACTATGTGTCATGTCGTAGTTGCATCGATGGTGTAATCTATGAAACTATTTCATAATTACCACCATACTCTGGCCAGAGATTTCGATCTACATACACATGATAACACATAGGATATCCATACCCGAAGGTAAGCGGTGAATCCCCGACTACAATGCATCGACTCCTATGTGTTTCGACAGAACACCCAACCTTGCCACCTGATGACCCCATGAGAGTCGGTAAACAAGTCAAAGTGTAATTCTAGCACGTAGAGTCTCAATGTTGTCCCGGGTCATAAGGACTAATTCTGTACAACCATAAACTAGGACATTTCCACTCGATAAGTGAGAACCACTTGGAAAGTCCTTTTATGGAGGGTTGTTCAGTGCACTCTACAAGGAGCACCTATCTGCATGCTCGGACATCACAATGTCCCCTACCAATGAAACATGGTACTCACATCGCAGATACTAGTCTCTAACTCGAGCGGCCTATATCCTTCTTAGTGGCGGCTCAATCGACTAGGAACCGTTTAGAATATACAGTATTACAAATATGAGTTTCATGATACTCATCATATGAGCATCTCATATTCTTTCTACTATTTGTATATTCAAGGGCTTTATCTATGCAACTAGCATGGGTATACAGATAAAGATGTGCCAAAGTAATAATTTCAAATATTATTAAAATAAAGATTGCTTATACATAGAGTTTCATTGTGAACATTCGGCCAACACTTGGCTCGACGGGCACCTACTCTAACAGAAATAATGCAACCAAAAGCTTACCTTAGCTTCCTAGCACCAAGAAGAACTTCGATCTCAACTCAAATCACCAACTAAATCCAAAAATCAAAGGTAGGAAATGAAAGAAATGAGGGAAAACCCTTGGTTTGAAGAGAGAAATCGAGAATGGAGAGGAAAGAATGAGGAAAAAAGTGAAGTCAACTCATCCAAAAAGCACTTAAAATCTCGCCCATACATGTACTGTTCATCACCGCGGGTGCGCTCCAACAAGCACCGCGGGTGCGCTAAGCTCTCGGCAACCACACAAAAATCCTGAACTCGACGACCGCGGGTGCGGTCCTGCAATCACCGCGGGTGCGGTACACTTAACACCGCGGGTGCGGTGTGGCTTCGGCAAAACTCCCAAAAATCCACAAATGCAGACCGCGGGTGCACTGCTTGCACTACCGCGGGTTCGGTCTGGTCACGGCCAAGAAACATACCAATGCAACTACAATCGATCCGAAACACTGAAATGACGCAACCACCATCAACTAACAATATCAACCAGGCCATAAAACAATAATACCAACTATACTATAACCCATAACACAACTCTAAACTTCTAAATCACAAAACCTAATAAACATACAAAACTTAAACCGTACTGTACACCGGGATCGGCTATTACATATAACCCAAGTGAATCTTGAAAAATCATCTACAACCACCAAGGTGTATTTCATTCCCCCTCAGCTCATGACTGGTATTGGACCAAATAAATCCATATGTAACAGTTCTAAGCATCGGGAAGAAGATTTACGACCCTTGTTCTTAAAAGAGGATTTGATTTGTTTACCAAACTGACATGCTGAGCAAATTTTGTCTTTGATAAAATCCATTTTGGGCAATCCAGTAACAAGATCGTGATTACTCAAATATGCAATAGATTTGAAATTCAGGTGGTTCAATCTCTTATGCCACAACCAGTTTTTAGAAGATTTAGAAGCAATAAAGCATAATGGTGCATAAGCTTGATCATTCCAGCTGACTTTGTAAGTGTTTCCACACCTTTTGCCAGTTAGGATGATCTCTTCAGTTGAGTTTTTGACTGAACAAGAATGTTTGTCAAACTCTCTGAGAATCCATTATCGCATAACTGACTGATACTGATCAGATTATACTTGAGATTCTCAACTAATAAAACATCATTAATGGTGAAGTTACCATGGATAAGCTTACCCTTACCCACAGTTTTACCTTTAGAATTATCTCCAAAACTGATGTTTGGTCCAGTGTACTTAGTCATTTGAGATAATAAATTTGAATCTCCTGTCATGTGACGTGAACATCCACTGTCCAAATACCATATAGAACCAATGCTTGTACCTATTAGCTGCAATCAAACACAAGATAAGATTGTGGTGCTCTTTTCTATTTGGGTCCAAAGTTGATTAGTCCTTTAGGAATCCATACTTGGATCAGTCTAACTGACCGTCCAGTTGCTGTATTCCAAATTGTCTTTCCCGGTCTCTGTGTGTGTGGTGTATGGTGTGCAGAAGATACAACATGTGATTTGCCCTTTTTCGACTGATTGTTCAGCCAGTATCTTTTCTGAACTGGCTTGCTGTTATAGTAGTTTAAATAGCCATTTGAGTAGTTTTTGCTGAAAATTTTTGGTGGCTGACTTCGTGAGTCAGTCACAACTCTTGGGCTATAACCAATACCACATCTTTTGCCCTTGCTCATATTATGAGTTGGCTGTTCAATCAGTTTACTCGGTTCAGCTTGTTTTTGTACCATAACTGATTTGACAAAGTGAATATATTTTCTTTTATCCATATTCAGTTTTGGTTGAGTATCTTTGGAAGGTGTTTCATCCTGGTTACTGAACCCTAAGCCAGTTTTATCAGTAAATGATTTCTGAGAGTTCTGTATATCAGTCAATGCAACGGATGATTTATTCCAAGTCTGAATGAGCTCAGTTTGCTTTGAATTTTCAAGCATTAACTTTTGAATCATTAATTGATCCTTGCTCCTTTCAGTATTGAGTTCGACAATCTCCCTTTTTAGACTCAACATCTCAACTAATATATCAGTTGTTGTTTTATTGTCGATAGGATCAGTTTGCTCTACTCTGGCCTTTTCAAATGATAAGTCAAGCTTTTGATACTCACTAACCATGTCATGAAGAGTCGAAATAAGTTCTTCTATTGTGAAATCAGTTGAACTAAAGTCAAATACATGTTGGCTGCTTGATTAAACGTCTGTATCGTCAGCCATCAAGCACTTTACTTCTTCTTCATGTTCACTAGAGCTGCAAGAGGTTTCTGGTTCTGACTCTTCGCTGTCAGTTTCTGCCCATTTGGCTTTGCTATCCTCAGCTAGGAGTACTTCATGCTTCTTTCTATAAGGCTTCTTGTCGTCCTTATATCTCCTCTTGTGCTCATACACTTTCTTCTTTCTTTCAGTTGAGACTTGACTGTCCTTCTTAGGCTTGGGACAGTCAGCAATAAAATGACCAGGTTTGCCACAGTTGTAGCATGCATTGGACTCTTCTCTGGAATTGTTTCTTTGGTACTGCTTCTGAAAATTCCCTTGATTCTTCCTCATGAATCTTCCGAATTTCCTGATGAACAATGGCATGGCGTCATTGCTTAGTTGATCTGTAGCTTTTTCAACTGAACCAGTTGGTTCTGATCTTACAGCAGCTAAGGCACTGGTTGCTGCTGGGGTAGATGGTTCTCTTTCTCGAGTTTGCAGTTCAAACTCATATGCTTTTAAGTCAGCGAACAGGTCATGGAGTTCAAATTTGTTCAGATCTTTATACTCTCTCATAGTCATGGTTTTCACATCCCATTCCTTGGGAAGACCTCTGATAACCTTCAATCCTACTTCTTTATTGGTATACACTTTTCCAAGTGCATTCAGTTCGTTGATGATGCAGCTGGTTTTTTCATCATATTCATGCATTGTTTCTCCAACTTTCATTATGATGTTGTCTAACTTCTGTACAGCAACAGATAGCTTGTTTTCTTTAGTTTGTTCATTGCCTTCGCAAAGCTGGATTAATTTCTCCCAAATCTCTTTGGCTGTCTTGCACATCTTGATTTTACTGAACGTCACTTTGTCCAGTGTTTTGTACAATATGTCTTTTGCTACATTATACAAATTAGCTTTTCTCTTGTCTTCAGCAGTCCACTCATCTCTGGGCTTTTCAATACGGTGAGGTGCTCCATCTGTGATTGCAACTGTTGTATTGGCTTTCAAGATCTTCATGGGTCCGTCAGTTATAACGTACCACATGTCATCATCCTGTGCAGCTAGATGAGCCTGCATCCTGATCTTCCAATCGTCGAAATCTTCTCTGGAGAACATATGAATCTTGTTGAATGAAGACATAGTGAGCGATTTGAGTATAGATAATCTTTGAACGGATATGACTTGCTCTGATACCACTTGAAAGGATCGGTGAATCGGGTGAAGAGTGTTTAGAAGAAGGGGGGTTGAATAAACACTGCTCAATTAAAATTATACTTCGACAAACAGATTTCAGTTGTGTTACAAACTGAATCTAAATATCCCGTCGGTCAATAACAATCAGTTAAACTGAACAAAACAGTTGCGGAAAACTAACTAACTGAAAGATAGAGTATCTAACTGGAAATAATAACTGAAAGTAATAACACCACAATTTATTTCTGGATGTTCGGAGACTTGAATAACTCCTACGTCACCCCTTCTATCATGAAGATAGGATATTCACTAAAAGACTTTGATCAAATACAAAAAAGTGTACTGACCCACTTCAGTTTGGACTTATCACTTTGCCAATACTGAAACTCTTAGTATACAACAGTTTTACAGATCGTAACTGATCTTAGCACAACTTAGAAAATCTATCAATCGATTACAAAGTTCTATAAAAGCTCTAGAGCGTAGTCTTGAATACTACTGATATAACTGATAAGCGTGAGCTTGGATTTCTGAATGTGAGTGGATATTTTTGCAGCGTAACAGCAAGTAAGATAAGATAACTGAGAATGCGATGGATCTTCAGCTGCTGCCTTCGACTATTTATAGGCTTCCCTCTCAACGGTCACATTAAAGATATTTGAATATTCTAACCGTTGATTGCCACGTCGATATATTCTGACAATCGTACACTGTTCATTCTGAAATGCGGCGAGCCACTACCAGTTGCAGATAGCTGTACTATTTTTCGGTTGTCGCTTTCAACTGATGACGTGTACTACTGAGAGATCAGCTAGTAAGGATCAGTTGACGATAGAATAGACTCCAGTTGTAGCGATCAGTTGACTGATGACGTGTTCAGTTATGTCGATCAGTTAGTTCAATTCAGTTGTTGGATTCAGTTGGTAGATCTTTTGTCAAACGTCGGAATTTCTTTTCCAACAGGCTTGTTCGTAGGGATTTTGGACATTCTCGAGATGATGCAAGCTATTCCGGTTAAAAGACTTGGCTCCTGGTTTTCATCAAAAGTTAGCATAATCCTATAAATTTTTCTGGAGGATTTGTTGAAAAATTTACACATATGTTTGAAGTTTACAACCTGTCCACTCATTACTCTTTGTAAAATCAATACCAACAATTAGATTGGAAGACTCTAATCCCGACCGGGAAAGGGCAGCCGTTACCTGAGAAAAAGTAAATAATTACTAGATACTCTATTTATCAAGATGATGTGGATAGTTATTCGGAAGAGAATGGTGAATTAATTTTTTTTTTAGCAGAATTTGCCATTTTTTTATGAATGATATATGAAATTTCATCATTTTTATAGATGTGACATGAATTAAGACAGCCTAGCCTAACCATCCAGTTGTCCTTAGACAGCTAAACCAATCAAATGGAACAAGAATTCCGCTTGCAATTCAACACGATGGCCTAACCTGATCCAAAGTTTGGTAATTGTCATCAATTCTTGAGAATTTCTTGTCCAGCCGGCGTTGTGGTGCAAGGGTCGCAGAGCATGGTGGTGCAGTGGGGTACAACACTGATGGTGGTGGTGGTAGCCACTATCATCAAATGAAGATGAAAATGTTCTTTGAACTGAGCAACTATTTCCCATTGAAATTCAAAAACGTTTCACAATTTTTTTGTATTACAAACCGTATCCCACTTTATGAACCAACGAAATGGTAAGAAAAAGAAGGTTATCGATGCTTTCAAGAAACAAACTTGCAACGGTTTTACATATAGATATGGTGCTTGAGTTTCATGATGCAATATGGATGAGTAATTATAAAATATAAATACAAAATTCGGATGATTTAATTAATACATTTGAGATATTTTTTAAATAACATGTAAAATTTGATTTTCCTTGCAAGATTGGCTTATTCGTCTCAACTTGTTTAATCCATCAGCGAAAGCTTCTTGTTTTCCAAGAAATTCCTGATTTCGACAAAAGAGTTCTCATAAGAAGGTACGTGGATTTTACTTGCATTAAATTAATTTTTGTTGAGGATCGAAGTTGAGTTTAGAGGGGGGTGAATAAACTCTACTCGTTTTTCGTTCTGATAAGGTACTACAATCCTGTTAAGGATAGTAGTTAATCTTGTGTGAATACTTTCACCTGATTACAATGAAACGTGCGGAAACAATCTGATGAAGTAGTTGAAAAACAATAAAACAGTAGGCAGCAGTTGTTTATGGAAGTTCGAAGATAAACTCTTCTATGTCTCCCCTTCTTCTATTTCCAGAAGGTATAACTAAAAGACTTTGGATATTACAGTACAACTCTTGTACACACCCACTTCAGAAGGACTTACACCTTAGCCTACTGAAACTCTTAGTTACTTCAACTCACAAATATACGAAACACAAAGTTCTGAAAAGACTCTTTTCAGATTACAGACTCTTCTGATAAAATATAAGCAATGTTTGAGATTGAAGAGTGTAAGAATCAGTAGCACAAGATGATCTTTAAAAGATCTGATATAAGCTGTGAGGCGTGTGCTACTTTTTCTTTGTGTTGAACTTTCTAAGTACTCAAGGAATTCTGATGTTCGTTTGATAATAGAGTAGCTTTGTTCCTTGAGAAATGATAATAAGCGAAGTGTCGTGTCGAACAAGGATTTGATCCAAGTATATATAATCGACTGAGTTCAACGTTCACAATCAGAAAAAGTCTTCAGATAACTGATACAATCAGCTTTATTACCGAAACAAGTTCCTGCAGAAAAGCTATAAAACAATCAGTCTTGTTTTATACTTAATTGGGTAATATGCATTAAATGACTCCGTATAGTATTCAATGTTGTAATTAATACTAGTACTAGGAACTCTTTAACGGTAACAATTAAGATAGCAACGTTAGAAAATGCTCTCTACTGGTTTTGTATTGTTATCCCTTTTCTACTGGTTTAGTTTTACTAGAACAGCAGCTACTGATAATTTATTCTGTTGTACTGGTTTGCTGGTCTACTGGTTTTAGTTATCATTGCCACAATAAAATTCATGTCTAACAATTTCCCCCTTTGTGGTGATGCCAAAACCTAAACAGTAGAAAAACGTTAAGTAACAAAGATTGATCATTGAAAAAAGGATAATGTTAATAAAGTATTAAAATAAAAAGATCAATCGGTTCCAATGTCCCTGTAAATGATTTCTTCATTTTGAGGTTCTTGAGCTCTTCTGATAGAAGGTTCAGCCTCATCTTCTGTTTGCCTAACTCCTGCTTGATCACCTCTAGTTCCTCTATCTTCCCCCTTTTTGGCATCAGCGGCAACAACATGAGCAAAGAGATCGTTTAGTCTTCCGGAAATATTGTGAATGCCATCAGTTAGCATCTCCAGATACGGAGTTTGATTAGAGATGCGATTATCCAATGTAGTGATAGATTGATTTTGAGAGTCAATCTTGGCATCAAAAAGTTCCACAGATGTAGACAGTGATCGAAAGAGATCATCATGCTCCGTGATTCGATTGAGTATATCATTTTGAGTAAGCATGAGAGTGCTGTGAGTTCTGGAGATAGCTTGTCTGAAAACGATGGTTTCAGCACACATCTTGTCTACGGTCTCCTTAGTGTTATAGATATGTTTGCTCATTCGCTCTCGGAAAGATTGAGCACCACTGAATTCCGCAAGGTCTTCACGAGATATACATTTCACTAGATCAGAGATGTTGTTGAGGTCGGTTTGAAGAAGCTGAATCTGATGTTCCAGGTCAAATGCATCTAATTCCGGGGAAGGAGTTCGAGCAAGAATGCGTTGTTTGATATCAGAAAGACGAGAACTCGTCGCAGTCAAAACAGGGAGAGAAACAGTCAACGCAGTAGAAACAAGAGGAGCATCCATCAATGCAGTAGAAAGAGCAAGGTCTGCTGTGCTTTCTGCTGGAATTGCAGAAACAGTAGGTTCAACATCAATCAATGGAAGAGCAATTTCTTCAGTAGGAACGGCCAAGTCAGAGGCCAGAGCTTCTTCCGTTGGTGCAAGAACAGCCTGTGACTCTGAAGGTGTTGCAGTGAAAGGTGCAGAAGGCTGTTCCAGAAGAACGTTCATCTCTGCTTGATGATCAGCGGAGAACAACTCTAAATTCGGTAGAGAAGAAGTGGCATCTGGTTCTGCTATTTGTTGCCCTGGGATAGGAGAATCAGATGATGGCAACGAAGTAGCCGGTGCCGCTTCTAGAGTAGTAGAGACAGTGGGGACAATTGATTCAATGACTTCCTCAACTGAAGCCAGTTCATGTACGGACAAAAGTGATGAGGACTGAATGGCCCTTGTTGGAGATGCAGGAGTACTAAGAGCAAAAGCCTTTGGGGAGGCTGTAGTCCTTTCCTCGACTGACTGAGTCTGTTGAAAATTCGGGACAAGACCAATGTGATAAACAATAGGCTCTCCAAAGCCTTGTTCTTGAGCAAGAAGTTGCTCACTCATCTGCTTTAACCTGTCAGATAGAATCATAATAACGTTTTGATCCTGAACAGCAGTAGGAACATCAGGATCAAAATTTGATTGAAGAACTTTCAGAACTGATTCTAACTTCTGACACTTCAGCTGATCGAGGATAAAGGTCCTTCTTCTCAAGGCCTCGATGACATTTTCTGTTTTTGCCAGCTGAAAAATCTTCTTTTCTGCATTCATCATCTTGCCATAATTTCTTTTGGTCTTGAAATAAGCGAAAGAATGAAACAAACGGACAGTATGCCATTCATCAAAGAATTTTATGTCATCGTTTGCAGAGGTCTCAATCTCGGCTAGATGAAGATCAACGCCGGTGGTGACAATGGTCTTGTGACTAAAAACAGGTGGTTCCTCCACCATTTTCCCTTTTCCTTTGTCAGAAGAGGAAATAGGCGCAATAGGTCGGAAAGCAGAAGATCCGCTTGCTGGTTCCCGAATAACAATTCCAGATGTTGGCTTAAAAACAATAGCAGTAGAAGGTGCTGAAACAGACGCAGTAGCGAGTGCAGTCGAAGAAGCAGTTGATTGAGCAGAAGGAACCGCTTCTGGAAAGACCTGTCGAATAGGTACTTTCTCAATTTCAGACAGTGCTGCTGTCTTCTTAATCTTCAGAATGGTGCGCGGTTTCTTCTTGGCTGGGGTTGGCACTGCTGGTTGAACAGCAGCAGCAGACTCTTCTGATGCTGTTTTATCTGAATCCGTCGAAATAATCAATCGTTTCTTTGAAATTTTCTTTTGAGGTTTTGGAGCCTCAGAAGCAGTTTCCCCAATTTCCTTCTTCATCGCAACAAACTCCGCCACTGTTGGATTAGGCCTTAAAGCCAATACATTTGCTGCATCAATCATGGTAACGGAAGTAGCATCAAGATCACTGGTAGATGCGAAACCAGCATCCTTAAGCAAAACACTGATCTGAACCGCGAAACCAGAACTTCTCCTAACAACCATATCTTTCATAATTCTGAAAATAAAATGACTCCAGTCCACATTAATCCCCTTGGTGATGGCAGTCATTACTTGAACCTTCTCCTTCGTCAACTTATCGAAGGTGTCAGCCTTGATCAAAATAGCTTTAGCCACAATATCGGCCAGAATCTGATACTCTATTTTGAGCAATTTCTTGTGACAGGAAGGAGATACTTCTTCTCCAGAGGCTGAGAAGTTGCTGAGTGCAACAAACATATATGTCTTGGAAATGTCAGAGAGTTCAGACGTACCTAAAAGTGGAAGGAGGAAGGTTGCTCCTAGATGTGCGGCATCAATAGAAATAGATGCATCTCCTTGAGTGTAAACAATCCTTCCTTCATGCACTGTTGCTTTAGCGTAAAATTCCAGTAGAGCATTTTTGTAGATAACTGCTGGTGCTTCCAGGAATTTCCGGAGTCCCGATTTCTCAATATCCTGAAACATTTTCAAGAGATTCTCATCCTTGATGTTGAGAATCGAAGCAAAGTTAACTTGATAAGCGTTAAGAGTGTATGCTCCAGCTATTTCTGTGTGTAGATGAGATCAGACAAATTTTGCAGTAGTTAGTAATGATATGGAGAAAGCAGCAGCTGAATATTGATAGTTATGAAACAGTAAAGATGAAAAAAATGAAATTTGAGATAGATATACAGCCGTCAAATAAACATAAAGACACGTGTCAGTATGTTCTAGGTTGAGTGTTTAAAAAGTTTTTGCAGAAACTGTCAGGTACACGAATGATTTTGAAAAATTTGAAAAATGTCGGACTGTCCAGACGGTTAATAAAGAAATCAGAAGAGGATTTGTCGTTTTATGATAACGTCTGCTGGAAGTTTCAGAGTGCTGAAATATTTGAACACTTTGACAAAACCAGTAGACTTGTAGTTTTATCGAAAAGACAAACATCATATCTGTTTTCTGAAAAGGTGTCAAACTTTCAGTCTGACTAAGATATTGTTCCCCCTCGGTAAATGCAATTAATAAATGATCATAATTACGACAAGTGACTCTTGGCTATCTTTCAATCTGAGCTGTTGAAAATGAACAGTCGCAATCTTGCGATTCACAAGAGTCTTTGTTCCCTCTATAAATACGTGCGAAGCTTGAACAAAATTAAACAAAAGCAATGAAAACTCAAGTAAACAGAGAGTTAGAATTTGATCCTGGAGTCGAAGCAAAGGTGTTCAGAGAGATGTTTGAGAATATCGTTATTTACGTAATGATCCTTGAAATACACTCTTGGAGTCGTAACGCCAACAATCAACAGGATTTGTTGTTATTATGTAGTCTGAAATGCAGTATCGATCTTGTCCAGAGGCTCGCTAATGCAATAAGTGAGTGTTGGTGGATAGATGGTACTGAAATTTTCAGTTTTATCTCGGCAAGCCTTTTTCTAATAAATTAGTACTGACAAGACCCAAGCTTGCCAGATTCTTTCTAGGCCTTTCTTTTCGAAGAAGACCATCTTTTTCCTGCTGAAGTACTTCGTTTTATTTTCTGGTAAGGATTTCGTAAAGATATCTGCTGTTTGTTGATCAGTAGAAACATATTCCAGACGAATGTTCTTCTTCTGCACATGATCTCTAATAAAGTGATGTCTGATGTCAATGTGCTTCGTTCTGGAATGAAGTACTGGATTTTGTGTGATTGCAATTGCACTGGTATTGTCACAGAATATAGGTGATTCGGAGGCTTGAATCCCATAATCTCTTAACTGTTGTTGAATCCACAGTATCTGAGAGCAGCAGCTTCCAGCAGCCAGATATTCTGCTTCTGCAGTAGATGTGGCTATGGAAGTCTGTTTCTTGCTAAACCAGGATATCAACCTATCACCAAGAAATTGACAAAAACCACTCGTGCTTTTTTGATCTAGTTTGCAACCTGCATAATCAGCATCTGAATATCCAATAAAATTTAACGATGAATCATTGGGATACCATAAGCCGACATTTTGAGTTCCTTTCAAGTACTTCAAAATACGTTTAGCAGCAATATCATGAGATTGTTTGGGGTTAGATTGAAATCTAGCACAAATGCAAACAGCAAACATGATATCTGGTCTACTGGCAGTTAAATATAATAATGAACCAATAAGACCTCGATACTGAGTTACCTCTACTGGAATACCACTTTCATCTTTATCAAGTTTAACAGATGAGCTCATTGGAGTAGAAGTAGCAGAGCATGCTTCCATTCCAAACTTTTTCAGAAGCTCCTTGGTATACTTGGCTTGATTTATAAAAATTCCAGTCTCCAGTTGCTTAATTATCCCATCATACTCATCTCGAATTTATCCTGCATCAATTTTCCAAACTTTACACATAATTTGGGGTTAGTTGACCCAAAGATGATATCATCAACATAGATCTGTACCAAAAGAGTGTGCTTATTCTTGACTAAAGTAAATAAAGTTTTATCTACTGCTCCGATGGTAAAGTCATGATCAATAAGAAATTGTGATAAAGTGTCATACCATGCTCTAGGTGTCTGTTTTAGACCATATAATGCTTTGTGTAATTTAAATACATGATGAGGAGAGAAATGATCGATAAAACCTGGAGGTTGTTCCACGTAAAATTCTTCTTGTAGTAAACCATTCAGAAAATCACTTTTCACATCCATTTGATGTACTTTGAAATTCTTGAAAGCAGCAAAGGCTAAGAATATTCTGATTGCTTCGAGCCTTGCTACTGGTGCATAAGTCTCATCAAAGTCTATGCCTTCTTCTTGTCTGAATCCTTGAGCCACCAGTCTAGCTTTATTTCTCACCACTGTGCCTTCTTCATTGAGTTTATTTCTAAATACCCACCGAGTTCCAATGACAGCTTGGTGAGATGGTCTAGGTACTAGAAACCAAACTTCATTACGTTTGAATTGATTCAGTTCTTCTTGCATGGCTTCAATCCAACTAGGATCCAGAAGAGCTTCTTCAATCTTCTTTGGTTCATCCTGAGATATAAAAGCAGCATGCATGTACTCATTTAGCATTTGCCTTCTGGTCCTCAAGGGCGCTGCTGGATTACCAATAACCAATGATGGAGGATGAGATTTTCTCCAGATAAACGGATTTAAGTGGACATCTTCCTGATTTGGTATGCTAAGATTGTCTTCCACAGAACCAGTAGTAGGTTCTTGAACATCTTCTGCTGGTATTGGTAGATCCAGAGTCTGTACTTCTGGTTCCACTATAGGAATGTCTGGTTCTGGATTTTGAAGATCCTTGGTATTAGCTTCTACATCATCTTCACTGTCAATTTCCAAGTGAATCCTGTCTAGCATGTTACTTAAATCAGATATGTTAGAAATTTCAGCACTGCTGTCTTCATCGAAGACAACATGAATCGATTCTTCAATATTAAGAGTTCTATTGTTGAAGATTCTTTAAGCTTTGCTTACAGCAGAGTAACCAAGAAATATTCCAGCATCTGATTTTGAATCAAATGCCGTCAAATGATTTTTGCCATTATTTAGTACAAAACATTTGCAACCAAACACATGAAAATAAGATACATTGGGCTTCTTCCCTTTCCATATTTCATACGGAGTCTGGTTGTGTCTTTTGTTGACCATAGATCTGTTTTGCGTGTAACAAGCAGTATTGATAGCTTCAGCCCAGAAGCGCTGAGAAATGTCTGCATCTGCTAGCATTGTTCTAGCTGCTTCTTTTAGAGTTCTATTTCTCCTCTCAGCTACTCCGTTTTGTTGAGGAGTTCTGGCAGCTGAATATTCATGATGAATTCCCTGTTCATTCAAATATAGCTCAAGATACTTGTTAGTGAATTCAGTGCCCCGATCACTACTGATTTTAATGATGGTAGTAGATTTTTCATTTTGAATCCTTTTCAGAAGCTTGATCAAGAGACTACTGGTTTGATCTTTTCCTGCGAGAAAGATTACCCAAGTGAATCTAGAAAAATCATCAATAACAACAAGAGTATATTTCATTTCCCCTAAGCTCATGATGGGGATCGGACCAAATAAATCCATATGCAAAAGTTCCAGACATCTTGAAGTTGATTTGCTATCTTTCGTCTTGAAACTGGATCTTATCTGTTTCCCAAGCTGACAGGCAGAACAAACATGATTTTTAACGAAATTAATGTCAGGTAATCCATCAACCATATTCTGCTTCTTGAGATAATTGATTGACTTGAAATTCAGATGATTCAATTTCTTGTGCTATAGCCAGTGTTTATTGCTAAGAGAAGCAACTAAGCATGTAGAAATATTGACATGATTTGAGTTCCAGGAGACTCTGTAAGTGTTGCCTTCTCTTTTTCCCGTTAACACAGTAGTTTCAGCAGAATCTCTAACTATACATGAATGCTTTTGAAAAGCCACAGAATAACCGTTATCACATAGTTGACTAATGCTGATTAGATTGTAACAAAGATTGTCAACTAATAAAACATTATCAATAGTTATGTTACCATGGATAATCTTACCCTTACCCATGGTTTTACCTTTAGAATTGTCTCCAAAAGTTATCTTTGGTCCAGTGCAACTTACTATCTCAGAAAGTAGGTTTCTTTGTCCAGTCATGTGTCTGGAACATCCACTGTCCAGATACCATGTAGCGTTACTGATTTCTGCTTCCTTCTGCTGTTCCTGCAAACACAAATTTTAGTATCTGGTACCCAAGTCTATTTGGGTCCAAGTCTTATCAGTCCTTTGGGGACCCACATTTGTACAATTCTTGGTGACTTTGTACTTCGGGTATCCAAAGATGTGTGTGCAACAGAAGGTCTGTTATTTCTAACAGTATGCATACTAAAATGTTGTTCCTCCCTACTGTTTCTGTTTTCCAGTCTGTATCTCTTCTGAACAGGTTTAGAGTTGTAGTACTGGTAGTTTCTAACCTTCATAGGATATTGTCTTCCAGAGTTGAATTCTTTTCTGAATCTAGAACTCTGGTCAAATTTTTCCTTAGGTTTAACGTAACCCAGACCATAGTGCATCCTTCTGTTCGTCTGATTTACATTCCTTTCAACTGAAACAGTAGGTACTACTGGTTCCTGTACCACACTGGATTTCACAAAGTGAATGTATTTCCCTTTGCATATATCCAGTGTTGGCTTAGTATTCGTTTCAGATGTGCCTTCATTGTTACAGAAACCGAGACCACTCCTATCTCCTGATTGTTTTTGTAATTCTTGCATCTTTTCCAATGAAACAGAAGACTTATTCCAAGCATTCACCAGCAGCGACAACTTCTGGTTTTCAGAAAGCACCTTCTGGTAATCTGCTTTGGCTCTTTCATTCTCAGTTATTAATTTACTCATCTTAACTTGTAAATCATTGCAGCTGTCTACTTTCAAGCAAGTTAACTTACTGTTCTGATTCTTTAAGTTCTGATTTTCAATTTTAACTTCTTCAAATGATTGAGAAAGTCTTGAATACTCTTTTACTATTTCATACAGTGCATCAATCAAGTCATTGCGTGTAAATTCATTAGAGTCAAAATCAAATACGTCTCCAGATGTCGAGGTTGAATCATTGTCTGCCATTAGACATTTGACTTCTTCTGCATCACTATCACTGGAATGACTTTCTGAATCAGATGACTCAGAGCTAGAGTCCGCCCACTTAGATTTGCTTTCTTCGGCAATCATTGCTTTTCGATCTCTTCTGGACTTTTTGTCATTCCTCTTGTGATCGTTTCTCTTTTGATCATCTTTCTTTGGTTTAGGACAATCTGCAATGAAGTGACCTATCTTTTCACAGTTAAAGCATCCCATATCACCAGATGGTGAATCTTTCTTGTAGTTGCGATTGGGACCCTGATAAGTTCGATGATTCTTCTTCATGAACCTGGAAAATTTCTTCACAAATAAGGACATAGCATCACTACTGATTTGTTCAGCAATTTTCTCCATTTCATTGTTAATGATTACAGTCGGTAGTGCTTGAGGTACAACTGCAGCAGCAGTAGAAGAGGTAGAGGCAGTAGCAGTAAAAGCAGTAGCAGTAGCAGTAGCTGCAAGAGCCTTGGTTGGTAGGCTTGAAGGCTCTTCTCCACTTCTCACTTCCAATTCGAACTCATAGGCTTTCAGATCTGTAAATAAGTCGTGCAGTTCCAACTTGTTCAAGTCTTTGGATACTCTCATAGCCATTGTTTTAACATCCCATTCTCTGGGTAAAGCTCTCATCACCTTGAGGGCTATTTCTCTGTTGTTATACTCTTTACCCAGAGCTGTTAGCTCATTTACCAAGCTGCTGAATCTTTCATCAAATTCATTTATAGTTTCACCAGCTCTCATTTTCAAATTTTCGAACTTCTGCATTGCTACAGACAGTTTGTTTTCTTTTGTTTGCTCATTTCCTTCACATATCTGGATGAGCTTCTCCCAAATATCTTTTGCAGTAGAACACATTTTGATCTTGCTGAAAGTGTTCTTGTCGAGAGTTATATACAATATGTCCTTCGCCACATTATTAAGATTGACTTTCTTCTTATCTTCACTGGTCCATTCACTTCTTGATTTCTCAACCATCTGTGGTGCACCGTCAGTAACAGCAACAGCTGTGTTAGGCTTTAAGATTTTCAGTGGACCATCTGTGATGACATACCACATGTCATCATCTTGTGCTGCAAGATGGGCTTGCATTCTTATCTTCCAGTCATCAAAATCTTCCTTAGAGAACATAGGGATCTTGCTGAAATGTGCCATTTGTTGCAGTTTTTCACAAACAAGAATAACCTGCTCTGATACCAATTGTTGAGGATCGAAGTTGAGTTTAGAGGGGGGTGAATAAACTCTACTCGTTTTTCGTTCTGATGAGGTACTACAATCCTGTTAAGGATAGTAGTTAATCTTGTGCGAATACTTTCACCTGATTACAATGAAACGTGCGGAAACAATATGATGAAGTAGTTGAAAAACAATAAAACAGTAGGCAACAGTTGTTTATGGAAGTTCGAAGATAAACTCTTCTACGTCTCTCCTTCTTCTGTTTCCAGAAGATATAACTAAAAGACTTTGGATATTACAGTACAACTCTTGTACACACCCACTTCAGAAGGACTTACACCTTAGCCTACTGAAACTCTTAGTTACTTCAACTCACAAATATACGAAACACAAAGTTCTGAAAAGACTCTTTTCAGATTACAGACTCTTCTGATAAAATATAAGCAATGTTTGAGATTGAAGAGTGTAAGAATCAGTAGCACAAGATGATCTTTAAAAGATCTGATATAAGCTGTGAGGCGTGTGCTACTTTTTCTTTATGTTGAACTTTCTAAGTACTCAAGGAATTCTGATGTTCGTTTGATAAGAGAGTAGCTTTGTTCCTTGAGAAATGATAATAAGCGAAGTGTCGTGTCGAACAAGGATTTGATCCAAGTATATATAATCGACTGAGTTCAACGTTCACAATCAGAAAAAGTCTTCAGATAACTGATACAATCAGCTTTATTACCGAAACAAGTTCCTGCAGAAAAGCTATAAAATAATCAGTCTTGTTTTATACTTAATTGGGTAATATGCATTAAATGACTCCGTATAGTATTTAATGCTGCAATTAATACTAGTACTAGGAACTCTTTAACGGTAACAATTAAGATAGCAACGTTAGAAAACGCTCTCTACTGGTTTTGTATTGTTATCCATTTTCTACTGGTTTAGTTTTACTAGAACAGCAGCTACTGATAATTTATTCTGTTGTACTGGTCTGCTGGTCTACTGGTTTTAGTTATCATCGCCACAATAAAATTCATGTCTAACAATTTTGAAAAATAGAAATCATTACAACAAGATAATTACGTGCATCATATGTACATGGACGAGTTGACCGTAATTTTGGTCAACTATCTTGGTACCATTAAAATAAAAATAAATTTGGATGGAATATTGCCATATTGGATATAGAAATATCGACAAAAAATTAATTTGTTGTGCCAAAACTTTAAGTTAATTATCAATTAAGGCATAGTTTGATAGACATGATAGGATAAATATGTGATATATAATATAATGATAAGTAAGATGTAGGATATTATATTTAATGTTTGATATGATTTTAATAAGAGTGATTAAATTTATATATTAGATTGTAATGACAAAATTAACCTTATCATAATAAATTTTATAATTTCAAAGTTGTTGTTTGAGTTCATATTTCTTATCTGTTCTTGCGTCGACGGTGCTTGCATGATTTATTTATTTTTACCTAATTTTATATATTATATAATATGATAATTGAGCTCTTGATTTTGTGAGTCAAGTCAAATATCAATTTTTAAGGTTAATCGAGTGATACTAATAATTTTATTGAGATTTATAAAAATTATTTATATAATTATCTCGAATTCATTTATATAATATCATATTATATAATATATAAAAATAAATAAAAATATTTATTTGATTTTAATTTCTACCTACGCATAGATTTATAAAAATCATTTATAAATTGAGGGTAATTAAGTCATTTGTATTGTATTTTATCTTTAAATTAAAATTATCACACCTAATAGAAGGGACATTTTATCCTTCTAAAAAATTATTTATCTAATATCATTGGCTTTTTAAAAAAGTACCAAACATAAGATAAATATGGTTATTTATCAATCTCTCCCTTATCCTATGTACCAAACTATGCATTATATGCAAATTAATTCCTCCTCGAGATTGATTAATATAATATGCCTATTAGCTAGCTTTTGCAAGTTGCGGGGTGGTAGAAATAGGATTTATAAAGAAAATGGTTCAAAAAAGGGGTATGCCCACTAACAAGTTCCCTTTATAGGCAAAGAACAAAATTTGCTCGAAAAGATAATTTTGATGGAGATTGGCTCTCCTTAATTATATATATATAGTTGGGGCATAAAGCTAATTCCTTCCACACACGGAACCAAGCTGAGCTATATTAAATTTTAATTATGTAAAGAAACCATCGATCAAAAAAAATTACTTCATTAATTCATATAAATCTAATATATATATATATATATATATATATATATATATATATATATACACAAACGAATAAGTCAATTAAAACGACGAAATGTGCAAATATAATGAAATTTTTTACTTGTATTTTCATGAAATTCCTCTAAAATTGAGATGAAAATATTTATTTAGCACAAAATTTTAAAAATGTCATAAATTTTTTTTTTTGTAAAATCCTATCTAATGTGTTCAGTGAACGATATTCGATCCAAAAAATATTTACAAATTGCCTAATGTTGAATGCTCCTTTTCATTTGTTTATTCAAATTAAAAGCGAGAATTAGTCTTCTCATACTTTACTCAAAGGTTCATGTGTTTCCTGATTATTGCTCGTTTATTCTTTAATTAACTAGCTTGAAGATGCCTTTATTTATGTATTTATTTTTTAGAGTAAATCTGGCCTATATAAATCACATGTTCATATATCTAGTAGCGATTAATTGGTGAAGCGTGAGATTATATTACAATTATATTATCTTAATTTAATTCCCAACAAAATTAAAATTATTAGTCATTTTATATGGTTTTTTTTTAGTCATTAGATGTTTACTTATTTACCAAAAAGGACACTCATTTTGTGTTTTTTTTTTATTATTTCTCACCTTTGTAAAATTGATGTATCTATTATGTTTGGTGACTATTTGTTGACAACAACGCTATATATTTTGCACTTTTTTTTCAAATTTTTTTTTATGCTTTCGTTTTAAAAAAAAGATTTTACAAGCACATAACGTGTACACCAGAATACTAATATACAGAATTTGAGGAATTGATGCAATTAACTTTTCTATCGTCTTTGTTAACGATATTTAAAGTCAAGATTCCTAAAAGTCTGAAACCCCAAACTCATCAACCTCCTCTTAGGATTTTCATACTAACAAAGAAAATCTAACTACATTTAAATATGAGTAGATTTTTTATGAGACAGTATCACATATTTATATAACTGAGATGAGTCGACCCAGTCCACAACTTGAGTGAAAATAATATTTTTGACACAAAAATTAATATTTTTCATGGATCAGGGTCGAGTAAGAGAAATATATCACAAAATTAACATGTGAGATGAGTTTTGTGTTTAAATATTACATATATCATGCGAGGTTATCCACAACTTGGAAAATTTACAAAATAAAAAATTGTAGAGTTCCTATGTTTTTGTTTTCATTTATCCAAGTGAAGTTAGCCCAAGACGTACGTAAGTAATCCAGTTTGGTTGGTTGGGTTAGGTCCAGAAGACTATTAGATCAACTACTCATTTACAAGCATATGAATAGTGTAACCCTGACCCACATCCCGCACACGGGTCGGGTAAAAAATGGAAACGTGATGTAATTCTCGAAGAAGACAAATAAATTGTTGTGGCTTCTAAACGTCACAAATACGGCTTCGTATGAAAAAAATTAAAACTTATCTTCAAGAAAAAATCCATTAACAGGATAATACCCATCTCTGTTTCTCAAAGTAAAATATGTTATTCTACTTAATTTGGTTTTCATTCGGATACATGCATGTGTATTGGTGTGTGAGTTTGCATATTAGTTCAAGAAATAATTTGAATGAATTCTGATTGAATTTTTTGATTGTTTGGCAGATCTGGACATTTTTTAAAACTGTGTAACAGGGGATTCCGTCGGTGGTTTTTTTCATTTTTGTGTAATGATTGGTAAAAATATCTTATAATAATTTGGGAGATGGGTTTTTTATATGGGGGTTTGCTCCTATGGAGTGAAACAGATAAGAGTGTAGGTGATTCAGTTGATCAGGTGTGTCTTTTGTATCATATTTATTGGATTCTTATGAGGTTGCTTTTCATATCATTTCCTTTTTCAATTCGGATTTGTAAGAAGTTTAGGTAGCCTGAGACAAAAAGTCATGCATGTCATGTTCAAATAGATTAATCCCTTGTTTCCTAACTGGTTTCTTGATGCGGCATATTTTTGTTTTGATTAATTTTTCAAAAGGATTAAAGTAGAAAAATTGTCGTTGCCTTACTCTGCACTGGAAATGTCTTTATGGAGGCTTACTAATGTGGATGGATGCCTTGTATTATTTGGAAAATGAACAGCAGAGAGCGGGTGGACGAGAGGATATGTTTATTGATTGCCTGGATGATATAGAAAATTCAGATTCAGAACATAAATCTGAGGAGAAGGAGAATATGCAGGATAATGGTTTTGAAGAATCTGACAGTGGCATCACTGGCCAACAGTTGATGCCTGAGATGGAACTGTGGCGCGATATGCTTGAAAAGAGTATTGCTGAGAAAGATGAATTCATACGAAATTGTGAGGTTCAATCTTGGATGATCACTGCTTCTTTTAATCTATTTGTGTGTAGTTAAATTTCTATTTTCCATACAGAAAGAACGAAAAGCATTTATGAGAGAACTTAATCATGCTTTGGATGCACGAGCTCAGAATGAGGAAAAAGTTAAAGAACTCCATTCTGTGCTACCTTACAAAAAGATCAGGAAATTGATTTTCTCAATGCAAAGGTTATCTCAATCAAGCAATTTTGTGCAGTCCTAGTTATACGAAGCCGAGCTTGAGAAGGACAAGAATATTGAGGAAATGTAAACTGGGTAATATCTTTCCTTTCAACTTCTCTCCATCAAGAAAAGCTGTCCGAAGGAGCAATCACAGAAAAAATATCTAATGTTGAGAAGTCGGTCACATTTTTGGCTGAGAAGTACAGTTTTTTCCTTTCCGAAATGGATCAACTGAGGGCTTGTGTGATAACAAACGTACCCCTAGGAACGTATCTACTCTTTTAACACCCTTTCCTCAGCAAAAGTTTCTGGTTTTTGCAGATCACGAAGGATAGATAGGTACCCATATGGCCCACGGATTTCATCAAACGACGTTGGTAAAAATTTGGGAGTCTGTGGTATTGAAACTGTCTAAATATAATTTGTAAAAATGTAGCAATGGAAGAAAATATCGTCTTAGAATCCGGAAGAAATGAGAAATCTAAAAATGAGAAAACATGGCCAGAGAAAGCTTAGATTTGACAAAACTCGTTACAATGGAAAAGATAGTCAAATTTATGAATTGCCAACTCAAAATTATATCCAAGTTCAAGAAAAATGACTCGGTGCAGTTAAAACTGATTGTTTTTTTAAAAAATCGAAAACAAGCCAAAGACCAAGATGCAGCGCATCCCTGTCTCATAATTAGCAGGCATACATATGTATATATATATATATATATATATATATATATATATATATATATATATATATATATATATATATATTATATATATATATTATATATATATATATATATATGTTGGGATAAATTGATCCAATGCAAAATATAATTTATTGCAGAATGGAGATACCGTGTCAATTCAAGGTACATCCTCGAATGCGTTTCCGCAGCTTTCTCAACTTGTGTTTAATAACCATCATCTTCTATCAGCACACACGATTTTGAACTCGTCAAGATCCGATTTTTCCACCTCAAATTGGTCTATTCGAGTAAGCCCGAAAGATAAATTAGGGTTCAAAAAAGGCCAGACGAGAAGCTCGAGAATACATGGAAGCCAATGTCATACTGTAGACATAAGGAACTTAAAATTTTAACGGGGTAATTTTGACAGGCAGGGTTTCGTACTTTGAGGCGTAGGTTGCAGGGTTTTCTCAAGGAAAGATTCTTGATCTTGGGATTCAAGGAAAAATGAGAGGAAAAAGAAAGAACAGACGGAGGATCTTGATCTAGTTTTCTTAATTATAGGTTTAGGGTTCTTTAATTAAACTTAATAGGCTTAGTTAATTAATTTGACTACTCCAATTAGTTTAATTAATTATTATATTAAAGTCCATTAAAATTTTAATTATTTAGTATGTTGGACTTATACTCTTACAAGCCCATAATACATACTTCCCACTATATTTAATTTAATCTTTTATAAACTCAACCTTTGAGTTTAATAATTTAACTCTCAAATTTCATAAAGATTTCATGCACTACTATTTCGTTAGATCACATAGGATATCCATATATTTAGGTGAGCGGTGAATTCCCGACTACAATAATCTGGATCCTACACATGTCGCAATTGCGCCCAATCTTGCCACCTTTTGACACTCGGAGAATCGGTAAACGAGTCAAAGCACAATCCTAGTATGTAGAGCCTCGACGTTGTCCCATGTCGTAAGGACTAATGATATCATAACCACATACTTTTCATCTCGATGAATGATAACCACTTGGAAAGTCCGATGGATGGTTGTTCGGTATAATCATCAAATGATTATTCATCTGCATGATTGGACATCTCTATGCCCTTGCCATGAAACACGGTACACAACATCACAGATGACAGTCTCAAGCGGCATTTATCCTTGTTTTTAGGCGGCTGAGTCGACTAGGAACGAATTTAGAATATGCAGTGTTTACAACGAGTTTCAAGATCGAATTACGATTCATTTGTATTAAAGTATAATCAAGGTCTTTATCTATGTCGATTGCATGTGTATACAGATAAAGAAAAAAGAAACCATAAAATGTAAATTATATCAAAATAAAGATTGCTTATTATAACTGAGTCAATAAATTCTTTAGCCAACCGTTGGCTTACAGGACATCTACTCTAACAACGTGATTATGGGTTATGGTTATTCTTGAACTTTGTATCTACTCTATGTTATGACTTTTATTTTTGTACATACTGTACTTTTGGTGATGAAGGAAAGCAGAAGAAAAGGGGTTCACGAACTTGTGGAGATGAAACTGTTGAGTTATACATAGAAACAATATGCAGTTTTATTGACGGATATCAATAGCATTGCCTCATCACAAACACAATTTATTTCCTTAACAATAGAAGTGAAATAAGATGCAAAACACGCAAAAAGGTGATTTTATTTCTCACATGCTATTAAAGTATAAGATTTGTCATCATTCTGGTAAGCAGAAAAACTTGTAGCGAAAGGGAAGTATCATGGTTCCCTAGTCGGTGCAGCATCTGTACATGACGTACTTATCCATGATCTTGCCACACTCTGAGCAAACCACCCGCTCGAGGATATATCCAGCATGCCCTGGCAGGATCAGGCGGTTACAGTGGTTTTCAGGGTGGATAGCACGTATCTCTGTATCCAGCACGGGCTCAAACTTGTTGGGATGATCCACCTTATACCCCCAAGTATTGTAAGCTTCTAAAACTGGCAGCAATATATCGCCTTTTCCCTTCGTCATCTCATTGTTTCCCTGGCTAAAAACTGCCCACCCTTGGTCACTGCTGTCAAATGTCATCAATTCCATGATCTGCTGCATCACATGGTCGTCGTCCACCGTCAAGGCAGTGTTTTTCTTGGAGTTCCACATGCTCCACATCCTCATCCAGAAGTACCAGACATAGTCATAGTATTCCTTGAGCGAGAAGATGTGGCTCAGTTTATCTCGATCGATTATTTCATGGCACCGTCGGACTTTATCCTTTGGGTTGTGCTTAGCGACATATAGCATTTCCAGGGGTACGTTTAGGGCATTAGCAGCTGCTCTGGCTGACACAGTGAACATACGGATCCAGTCAATGTCCTCCCCTCCATACAATCATATCACTCTGTTGTCCCTGATCTGTCAGACCAAAAGAAGTCTTAGTGATCAGTTTCATGTAGTCGAAATTGGGTTTGCACTGCAATTTAGTAATAGTTTTTTTAAAAAAAATTTACCTATTCATATATACGTGTATTATTTGTACTTGCCTTACTTACAATTGATTCAAAAAACACATGGGATTTACAACTTCCTATATACCACCTATGTTTCGTGTTTTTTTAATGTAACAGGGGTGGTGTGTGCAGTTACCCATGTTTTGAGGTGTTGAGTGTGAGAGTGCATATATTTCTTTGATTCTTATGAAGGACTGGTTCCGAGTGGTATATGTGAATATTGCATTCATTGACATGCTTGCATTTACCATAGTAGGTGGATGTCTGACATGCCAAATATAGACATATCATAGCTAGATAGTAAATAAATACATGGTAGTTTAATGATCACGTACCCAGTCTGGAATTCGTGGATCAATGAATCTGCTAATAGTCCGATGTTCCAGGTGTTTTTTGATCAGAGAGCCACCTCCCTGGTTTTAGTGAAGGAGAAAGCCAAACTACCCCAAATCCACATCATGGGTAAAGCGTCAAGATTGGATGGTTTCCCCTGTGGATCTAATACTACGAGCATCTGCATGTGGACAAATTTCCAGACCTCTTGGATGTATCTGATGGATACCTGTTCAATCAGTGAAGGGTGGTCCACTGAATACCATGGCATATTATTGTTCTCCAGTTCCTTAAATTGTATCTCCTGTGATTGGGAAAGTGAGTTTGTTTGGTTGAAAATGGGAAGCCATAAAACCTCGTACTCATGCCTTATTTGTTGTTGGTTGTAGATCGTATGAAGGAAATTTAGTTCTTCGTGAGGCAGGTCAAGATCTGAAATCAGCAGTAGTACGTACTTTGCCCTCAGTCCGCGAGCCTTCCTGTAACGCAAAGAACTTTAGCTTATCAGAATTTTAAGTTGTATGAATCTTGAAATTTTATCATGTAAAAGTAAAGTACCAACATTAAATCTTCTAGAACCATCATAAAGTGGCCTTTGATCATCCGTGGCATGAATCATCGCCCTCAATACTTTCATATTGTCAATGTGAGCAACCTCCATAAGTTTTTTGAATGCATTGTATGAATCTTTAGTCTTCTTCCTATCTGCACATACGTGACGATATGATCGATGCAACGTGGGTATCACACTACCAAATACTCAATCATTGGTTTTTAAGGACATAGACCTTGGATTAAAGTCTGATCGGATATGTGAATATGAGGGTGAGCAAAAAATATTTCTAGCATGTCGTCCTTGTTTACATTTACCATCTTTGTTACCTTAACAGTGTATTCGTTATTATTAGACAATATAAATTAACATGTGACTTACCGATTAAGCCCTTACAAATCTGCAGTTGCTTTTGTAGGTGCTCCATCATGACTGAGAGCTTATGGGCCAAAATTGATATCTCCCATGACTCAGCAGTTGACAAGATGTACCTTGATAACCAACAATAGAAAAAGTTTTGAAGATTCATCATTGAAAAAATAAGTGGGTTAGTTTCAGTTACAAGCGATAAGAAAGGTGGATAATAAGATCTAAGAGCATCATACTCGTGACCAGTGTCGATAAGGTTCAGGAGAAAGGATGCACTAAACAGAAGTCTCTTTATGACCCAATAAACAGTTATTGGAATATGAGCAGTGGCAGCCTCCACTTCTGGTGATTTGCGGCTAATGTACAGAGATGCAAGCTCCTTGAATTCTATAATACAGTGGGTCACCTTCGTTATTTCAGTTAAGAGTTCAATTACTGCCACAAATTTCTTTCTGAAATCACTAGAATGTTCCATTGTGCTAGGTAAATCTTTGAGGGTGGCAATATTCTTGGCTAGTGGATTTTCGGTGTGAAGTTGTTCAATGAGCCAGAATTCGCCAAAGTTGATGGAGAAAGCAGCAAAGGTAATGACCACCTTGGCATCCCATGAGTAGTTTGATAGTGATTTTAGGAGGTCCATGGTTAGTGAATGCGCTTCTGTTCCGGAAGTACATTTTCATATTATGTGTTACACTGAAAATGTCGTGATTTTCAGTCATGTAATTTCAACAAAATATTGTCTTTTGAGGGAAAATTAGGAACTTTACTTCACTGGAAACCTTGTTGATGGAAAATGCCATTAGTTGAACTATTTCAGTGTCATGGTAAGAACTTTGAGTGATGGTATCAAGGTAAGAACTTTGAGTGACAGTATCATAGTAAGAACTAGGAACAAGAGATGACCTTGTATCAAGCGTGTCCAAATGGGCTCGAATTGGAACAACCTATATTTGAGTAGAATGCCAGAGAATTATTATTAATAAAAAGGAAATAATTCTGAACGTGAAAAGGGTATGCTTATTATCATTTAAAAAGGGTTTATTGAACTAGAAAATGTATAGTGAATAAACTTCTTGCATCCTACAGCAGTAGAATCAGCAGTCAAAGGTTTTTCCAGGTTGATGATATCCTCCACTATGAAAAGAACCGTTTTGACATCAAAATCTTCGATTTATGGAGAATGGGTTCCGAGAAATTGCTTGGTAAGTGCATGATAGAGGTGGATTTTACCTGTTTTTCATATCGTGTTTTGTTGCATTGCGTTGCATTTATCACTGAGATTTCGTGTATTTTGTGTTGTTTTAGCATAATCCATATCTTTGTGTCGCTCATGTGTTTAGTGGCGAAAATGCAGGAGATTTGTGAAGAAAACTGAAAAAAAAGATGAAGAAAATCGAGAGACATCCGCCCGGGCGGATATTTATGTCCGCCCGGGCGCGTTCAAGCTAATAGAAAATCTGAATTTGCGAAGACCATCCGCCCGGGCGGAAACTTACATCCGCCCGGGCGCGTCAAAGGAAAATCGAAGAGCTGAATCTGCGAAAACCATCCGCCCGGGCGGAAACTCTTATCCGCCCGGGCGCAAGTGTATTTTTGGAAAATATCATGCTCGATTCCATTCCTTAATTTCGAGAGGGGATGATATGGTAAGGTCTAGGGGTCGATTTTGGGGGGTCATTCAGATAGATTGAGACATTATTCTTCAGCCGCCGCAAGCTTTGGAGAGGAATTCACGCTTGGATTGAAGATTCACAGCTTTTCAAGCATCGTTCTTCACGTTTTTCGTCAATTCTAGTATTTCTAACTTAGTTGTTATCTTTTAAACATTGTTTTGCTTAGTTTAATTATGAATTCTTGTAGCTAACTTTATTATTTGTTGGGATTAAAGGGGATCCTACCCCGAACGTTGAATTGAGTTAATTTATATTTCGAGTGTGCGTTATTCTTGATTTTACTACTGTTTTACCGTGTCATTAAAGCGTAGCTAACTTTAACGACGTTTTCATATCACGAGTGAGTTCGAGAGAATAACGAGTGATAGGATCGAGTAGTAGAATTCGCGGATCTACAATTTACATAGATATATGAAATTGGATACGTGCCGATAATCATAGTCCTAAGGGTCGAAAATTAGGGGATTTCATAGATCGAAATGCAATTAACTCTTGATAAATAATTAAAGACATTTAATTACTTCATTGAGTCGAATTAGTTTGACATAGCTCGAGAGAGAGTGTTCACTAGAATAGGAAATCCTGTCGGAAGCATAGATCACGATCGAACGAATTAATAAATAAACGAGGGGTAGGTGAACCAAGATTCCCAACAAATCCATTTCTCATTGAGTTTAATTCAATCATTTTAGATATAAATTCTCATTCATCACTAGTTGAGTCATTTTAATTGCATATTTGATTGAGTATAGTAGGAATAATCACACAAATCAATTTTCGTTGCTAAATGTTAAATAACTGAAAATAATAATTGTTAAACACAGTCTTCAGAGGAACGATACTCGTACTCACGTACACTATACTATAACTTGACATCGTGCAATTGCGATTTATTATGAGCATACAAAATCATATCTTTATTGGGGATTTTACTGTGCAAGTTTTGCTCGATCAAGTTTTTGGCACCGTTGCCGGGGACTGTTAATCTACAATTATATTTTTAGTTATTTTCTTTAGTATATCTTATTTTTATTGAACTAACACTCCATATTTTATTTCAGATATCTCTTCCGGTGCATGCCAAAGTCACTTGACTTGGAGCTTGAGTGTGACCCTGAAATTGAAAGGACTTTCCGCAGGCGAAGACAACAGCAAAGACTTAAAGAACTGATGGAGAGGAACGAACAAGAGCAGGCGGTGAGCGCCAAAACGAGAGACAAGTCGAGATACCACGCCGCATACCGATGCTGGAGTATGCCCAACCTTCTTTGGAGGGTGCACGCCCTAGCATTGTGAGACCTATCGTGCGGGCAAATCACTTTGAAATCAAGCCAGCCATCATCCAGATGATTCAGAACACAGTCCAATTCGGAGGAACTGCAGTGGATGATCCAAACACACACATCGCGGATTTTCTTGAAATCTGTGATACTTTTAAATTTACTGGAGTTTCAGATGATGCTGTTAGATTGCGTTTATTTCCTTTCTCCTTACGTGATAAAGCTAAATCGTGGTTAAATTGTTTGCCTGTAGGTTCGATCGTTACATGGGAGGACATGGCGAAATCATTTCTCATCAAATACTTCCCTCCCTCAAAAACCATGAAGCTGCGGGCAGACATTACAACATTCGCTCAATTTGATCAGGAATCTTTATATGAGGCATGGGAACGCTTCAAGGACCTACTACGAAGATGCCCACATCACGAGTTACCACTTGGGTTAGTCGTTCAAACTTTTTATTACGGTTTGCTTACTCCTAACCGTATACTATGATAGATGCTGCTGCGTGTGGGAACCTTTTGAGAAAGACTGCGGAAGAAGGATGAGTTGTTGGAGGAGATGGCTGCTAGCAGTTATCATCCTCAATCTGACAGAAACAACCAGCGGAGAAGTGCAGGAGTGCACCAGGTAACTGATTTTTCTGCTATTACTGCACAACTTGATGCTTTAAACAGGAAAATAGACGGCTTGAATGTGGGTGGCACGGCGATGCGTCTCCAAGAGATATTCTGTGAAAAGTGTGGAGGGGAACACTATGCGAAGGACTGTCAAGACGACAATCCATTCTATGTGCAAAATGAGGCACCAGTGAACCAAGTGGGAGTCCAAAACCGCCCAAGACATGACCCTTATTCGAACACATACAATCCTGGGTGGAGGCAACATCCTAACTTCTCATGGGACGGTCAAAACAGTCAAACTAGACCGCAAGGAGGACAACAATATGGCAAACAACCGATGTACAGATCCGATCCTCCTAGAGAAGAAAAGTCCAACTTAGAGAAAATGATGTCTAAGTTTATTTCATCCACTGAAACTAAACTTCAAAATCAGGATGCGTCGATTAAGGGACTTGAAAATCAGATTGGTCAATTAGCGAAGATGATAGCAAGTAGAGAGCAAGGCACCCTGCCAAGTAACACAGAGACGAATCCAAAAGAGCAAGTGAAGGCTATTGAGTTGAAAAGTGGGAAAGTTTTGGAGTCAAGGGAAAAAGAGAAAACTCAAACAGTGGATGAGCAAACCGCGACATTTAAAGGTAAGTCTTCTAACTCCACACTAGCACCCACTGCACAACCAAAAATCGTTATACCTCCTCCTTTCCCTGCAGCACTTAAAAAAGCAAAACTAGATGCACAATTCGGTAAGTTTCTTGAGGTGTTTAAAAAGTTGCATATTAATATTCCCTTTGCCGATGCTCTAATGCAAATGCCTAGTTATGCTAAATTTTTGAAGGATATCTTAGCAAATAAGAGGAAGTTGGAGGATCATATGACAGTCAACTTAACCGAAAATTGCTCCGCTTTGGTGCAAAACAAAATCCCACCGAAGCTAAAAGACCCAGGGAGTTTCTCTATTCCTTGCATGATTGGTGATGTTGTTTTTCATAAAGCATTATGTGATCTTGGTGCAAGTATTAACCTGATGCCATTTTCTGTGTTTAGGAAACTTGGGTTGGGCGAGCCTAAGCCGAAGAGGATGTCCTTGCAACTGGCTGACAGATCTGTCAAGTACCCCCGTGGAGTGATTGAGGACGTGCTAGTGAAAGTGGAAAAATTCATTTTTCCTGCCGATTTCGTGGTGCTCGACATGGAGGAGGATACCGAGATGCCTCTCATTTTGGGTAGACCGTTCCTTGCAACTGGCAAGGCGCTGATTGATGTGCAAGAGGGGAAGTTGAGGTTGAGAGTGGGCGAAGAAGAGATTACATTTGATGTTTTTAATGCACTTAAGCACACACTGCATTCTGATAGTTGTTTTAGAATTGATGCTTTTGACTCTCTTGTATCCAACTATGTGCAGGATGCTCTTAGGGACCCTTTGGAGGCCACTATCAATACTGAATTGGGAGAAGAGGAGTTGGACGAAGAAAGAGCTGAAATTGTGGCACACTTTAATGCCAACCAACAATGGAGAAGGCCAATGAGGATGCGACTGGAGGATCTAGGAGAACGAAGAGATTTGATCCCTCAAAGGTCAAGCATCGAGGATCCACCAAAGCTTGAGCTGAAGCCGTTGCCTCCACACCTCAAGTACGTATACTTGGGTGAGAATAACACTTTACCTGTCATTATTTCTGCTGCTTTGACAGATGTGATGGAGGACAAGCTGTTGGAAGTTTTGAAAGCGCACAAGGGTGCATTTGCGTGGAAGGTGGCAGATATCAAAGGAATAAATCCATCCGTCTGCATGCACAAGATCTTGATGGAAGAGAAGTACTCACCTCTTGTGCAACCTCAAAGACGATTAAATCCAAATATGCAAGAGGTAGTAAAGGCTGAAACAATTAAGCTTCTCGACGCAGGTATTATCTATCCTATATCTGATAGTGCATGGGTAAGTCCTGTTCAGTGTGTGCCAAAGAATGGTGGGATTACTGTTATCACAAATGAAAATAATGAATTAATACCCACTAGGACTGTTACGGGATGGCGTGTGTGCATTGATTATAGGAAATTGAATGATGCTACCCGTAAAGACCACTTTCCCCTTCCCTTTATTGATCAAATGCTTGAGAGGTTAGCGGGTCATGAGTTCTATTGTTTTTTAGATGGGTATTCTGGGTATAACCAAATCATGATTGCGCCCGAGGACCAAGAGAAAACCACTTTCACTTGTCCTTATGGCACTTTTGCTTTTAGACGAATGCCCTTTGGTTTGTGTAATGCACCGGCCACTTTTCAGCGATGCATGACTGCTATATTTCACGACATGATAGAAACGTTTCTTGAAATTTTTATGGATGACTTCTCGATATTTGGCTCTTCTTTTGATGATTGTTTGCAGAATTTGAAGGTGGTGTTGAAGAGATGCGAGGAGACGAATCTGGTACTTAATTGGGAAAAATGCCACTTCATGGTACAAGAGGGAATTGTCCTAGGGCACAAGATTTTGGAGCACGGGATAGAGGTGGACAAGGAGAAAGTTGAAGTCATCAAGAACTTTCCACCTCCGGCATCCATAAAAGGAGTTAGAAGTTTTCTAGGCCACGCCGGTTTTTATCGGCGTTTTATAAAAGATTTTTCGAAAATTGCCAAACCTCTATCTTCCTTACTTATGAAAGATGTGTCATTTGATTTCAATTCTGACTGTTTACAGGCATACATGGATTTAAAGGAGCGCTTGGTGACGGCTCCTGTCTTGGTGGCACCGGATTGGGACCTGCCCTTCGAGATCATGTGCGACGTCAGTGACACTGCAGTGGGGGCCGTGCTTGGCCAGCGGCAAAACAAGGTATTTCACACAATATACTATGCAAGTAAGACCTTAGATGAGGCTCAATTGAATTATGCAACAACTGAAAAGGAATTACTTGCAGTAGTATTCGCACTTGACAAATTTCATGCATACCTTGTTTTGTCCAAAGTAATTGTATTCACTGATCATTCTGCCCTTAAATACTTACTTGCTAAAAAAGATGCAAAGCCACGTTTACTTCGGTGGATCCTGTTGCTACAAGAGTTTGATCTAGAAATAAGAGATAAGAAGGGTGTAGAGAACGTTGTGGCGGATCACTTGTCTAGATTAGAAATTATTTGTGATAATTCTGTCGATCATGCTATCAATGATTGGTTCCCTGATGAGCAACTCTTTGAGGTGAGAAATTGTCCTTGGTATGCAAACTTCGCTAACTTTCTTGTCACAGGCACCCCTCCACCAAACATATCGTTTCACCAACGAAAGAAATTCTTCTCTGACGTGAAATACTATTTTTGGGAGGAACCGTTTTTGTTCAAAATTTGTGCAGATGCCATGATAAGACGATGTGTTGCGGAGGAAGAGTTTGATCAAATTCTCAACCATTGCCATGACCGTGAGGTAGGTGGTCATTTCGGACCAACAAAGACGACATCCAAGGTACTTGAATCTGGCTTTTATTGGCCAACTCTTTTCAAAGATGCTCGTTCTTATGTGATACATTGTGATAAATGCCAGCGGACAGGTAACATCTCTAACCGTCACGAAATGCCTTTAAATAATATCATCGAGTGTGTGGTTTTTGATGTGTGGGGGATAGACTTTATGGGACCGTTTCCTAGTTCTTTCATGAAAAAATACATTTTGGTTGCGGTGGATTATGTGTCTAAGTGGGTAGAGGCGGAAGCGTATGCCACTAATGATGCTCAAGTGGTCCTAAAATTTTTAAAGAAAAACATTTTTAACCGATTTGAAACACCACGAGCAATCATTAGTGATGGTGGCACACATTTTTGCAACAAACTATTTGAAAAACTTTTGAGCAAATATGGTGTCACACATAAAATCTCTACCCCTTATCACCCCAGACGAGTGGTCAAGTGGAAGTGTCGAACCGAGATATAAAGAGAATTCTGGAGAAAGTGGTAGGCGTCAGTAGGAAAGACTGGTCGGTGAGGTTAGATGATGCTCTATGGGTATATAGGACTGCTTTTAAAACACCTATAGGCACTACACCGTATAGGTTGTTATTTGGTAAAGCATGTCATTTACCTGTCGAGTTGGAGCATCGGGCATATTGGGCAACAAAAGCGCTGAACTTTAATTTTACTGATGCAGGTGAACAGCGTTTGCTTCAATTGGACCAATTGGAGGAGTTCCGGAATTTGGCTTACGATCTTGCACTGTCTTACAAGGAGAAAACCAAAAAGGCTCATGACAAGAGAATCATCGAGAGAGAATTTAAGGAGGGTGAAAGTTTTCTGCTCTACAACTCCCGGTTGCGCTTGTTTCCCGGTAAATTGAAGTCGCGATGGTCCGGTCCATTCGTGATCTCGAAAGTTTATCCATCGGGAGCTGTGGAATTGAAAGATGGGAAGGATGGGACATTTACGGTCAATGCCCAGTGCCTGAAGCACTACATGGGTGGCACAATCGAGCCACAACTTGGAATCACCAGGTTCCAAGACATGCCGAACTGAGACGGACCGACAGTCAAGCTCTCGACTATAAATTGAGAACTACTTTTCTTCCTCTTCTCTTGCATTTAATTTAATTTTTCTTTCGTGTCGATTTGCTTGTTTTCTCTGGCTTTTGTTTTGTTTTTTTTTTAAAAAAAATACATTTTTTTTGGGGTGCACAGCCGTAAAGCTTCCGCCCGGGCGGACATTCACGCCCGCCCGGGCGCGTCCTTTTCCAAAATAATTCGAGGACTATCCGTCGGGCGGACATTCATGCCCGCCCGGGCGCGCCCCTTTTCAAAAAATAATTCGAGGACTATCCGCCTGGGCGGACATTCACGCCCGCCCGGGCGCGCCCTTTTCCAAAATAATTCGAGAGGTATCCGCCCGGGCGGAAACTTACGCCCGCCCGGGCGGATCGCGCAGACTTAAAAGTCTGCAGCCCTTTCTCTCTCGCCCCCAACTCGAAAACCCTCACCCCTTTCAAAATTTTTCGCCCCCATTCTCTCAATCTCACTCCATTCATCTCTTCTCATCAAATTTCAGGTACAATCGTGCACCCTCACCTTCACCGAGTGTCAAGACGTGATTTTTCCGGTCTAGAACGCAACTCTCCGGCGAGCCAAGCGATTTCCGGCCGCCGCCTGCCTCTCTTCCGGCCGCCCCGTCCGTTCCCGACCGCCACCAGGTTCCGGAAAACGTCCCCCCACTACGGGTTACTTGGGCTCTTCTCAAATCTTCCACAATGGCACCTAAAAAGGCTCGGGTAAGTCACGGTGCCTCTTCGTCGTCATCTAATAATCCTCAATTATTTGTGAATCATGCGGCTAAAGAACGATATGAGCATGCTAGAATACATAGAGCGCCGCTTCGCGAACGGGGTTTCCAATTTGAGACATATGTTTATATTATCAATGAAATTGAGAATAGGCATTGGGGTAAATTTTGCCGGCAACCGCAAGCCGCGGTGGTGCCCGTGGTGAGAGAATTCTATGCCAACGCAGCGGAGAGAAACGATGGTAAGGCATTTGTGCGGGGGAAACCGGTCGATTTTAGTTCCTCAGAGCTTAATAGGGTGCTTGAGACACCGGCAGTAAACGACTCAGTTTATGTGGCATGGGCGGCAAACCCGAATTTGGACTTGATGATGCAGCGAATCTGCTATCCGGGGTCTCCGTGGAAGACACCCGGTTCACACACCTGTTTTGCCGAGAAATTTCTGCTTGTCCCGGCCTCGTTGTGGTATGCATTTCTGGCCACGCGTTTGATGCCAGTCGGGCACACGAGCGAAGTCCAGAGGGAGCGAGGGCTACTGTTGTATGCATTGATCACTCGGATGCCCATCAATGTGGGAAGGATAGTCCATTCGCAGATCCAGCTGAGCATTCATAACCCGAATGTCGCATTGTTCTTCCCTCATATTATCACAGAGCTATGTGCTGACGTTGGGTCACTTTTCTGGATGACGATGAGTGGTTACCTCCGACTAAGGCCCTCGACGACGCTAGCTGGGCCCAGAAAATAGCAGTGCGGAGGAAGGCGCTACCACAGTTTGGCCCCGTCTGGGACGGTTTTCGGTTTGACCCTGTGCCACAGCAGCCCCCACCACCGGCCCCGCGACCTCGCCGTCGCCTGCTTCAGGACCGGATGGACGAATTTGCTGCCTTTGCGGACCATCAGTTACAGTGGCAGGCTGTGAGTCAGACCTATCAGACGGTGACTGATGCCATGCTCCGCCTATCCCTGAGCCACAATGCTGTCAATCCAGCCCTTCTCCCACCACCCATGCCAGCCTTCCCGCCGCCGTTTCATTTTCATTACACCGATGCAGCAGAGTTGGACGCTGGCGTAGTTCCCCCGGAGGAGCACGACGAGGAGGATCTGTGAGAGGGGAGTCACTTCTATCCCTTCTTTTCTTTATCGCATTTCTTTCATTCCGTTTATTCGTTTTCATTATTTTGCATGCTTAGATTATACTGCATTCACTGTGTTATGCCCATCTGTTTTTCTTTCTATCGTCTGCTGCATTGGGGACAATGCTCGACTTTAGTATTGGGGGGTGGATGGGTGTTGTGTCGTCTTTGTCATGTTGATGTTTTGCTCGTATAGTTCGTTGGCATGTAGTTTTAGTGGTTTTTGCATGTGTTTGTGTGTCAGCCGACCGTATTCGACATAATATTTGTAGCCAAGGATGATTGTGAAGTGATGAGACATGCCCTGTTGATCGTACACTCGCATTTATTTAGCACTCTCTGTGGTAGAGACATGAAGTTTTATTTCGAGTATTGAACTTTCTTTACACGACTGTTAGAACTAAACGCATGCATGATAAGAGGGTGAAAATTTTGGACTAAAGTGGGGAACAAAGATTTTTGAAGGTGTGCATTGAGTTTGACTATATTCTCTCGAATAGAGGTATCTATCAGCAATCAGAAAAAAAAAAAAAGAGCAAGTTGGAGATGTAAGGTGAGGGGGAGCCGAATAAAGGAATGAAATCCTATTCCTGGCTAAAGTTGGAGATGTAAGGTTTTGTGGAGCCGATTAAAGGAATGAAATCCTATTCCTGGCTAAAAATGAAAAAAGAAAAAAAATGATGAAAAAAATAAACTCATGAATGTGAATCTGAAATGAAAAGTTCTAATATAGTCTTTTCATTGCTGTATTCCAATTCAGAAAAAAATAGAAAGATAGTTGTCGATGGATACCAATTGCAGAGAAATATAGGAGAGTAATATTTACACTAACAGGCTGATTTAATTCTCTTACAATAGTTGGAAATGGATCTCTCTGTCATGTGCGCTGCTAGGACTAACAAAACACACACACACGTTCATGCTTTATTTGAAACCATGTCTAGACCTAGGGAAGTGCGAAGATTTTATGTTTGTGTTGATCGACAAGGGAATATGTTGAGTTTCGCTGAGGCTAGTTGATGATTATGAGTTCACGGTCGGGTTGCTTTATGTCACGTGCCAGTTCTGTCTTCTCACCTGTTTTGCTCGAGGGCGAGCAAAAGGCTAGTATTGGGGGGTTGATAGAGGTGGATTTTACCTGTTTTTCATATCGTGTTTTGTTGCATTGCGTTGCATTTATCACTGAGATTTCGTGCATTTTGTGTTGTTTTAGCATAATCCATATCTTTGTGTCGCTCATGTGTTTAGTGGCGAAAATGCAGGAGATTTGTGAAGAAAACTGAAAAAAAAAGATGAAGAAAATCGAGAGACATCCGCCCGGGCAGATATTTATGTCCGCCCGGGCGCGTTCAAGCTAAGAGAAAATCTGAATTTGCGAAGACCATCCGCCCGGACGGAAACTTACATCCGCCCGGGCGCGTCAAAGGAAAATCGAAGAGCTGAATCTGCGAAAACCATCCCCCCGGGCGGAAACTCTTATCCGCCCGGGCGCAAGTGTATTTTTGGAAAATATCATGCTCGATTCCATTCCTTAATTTCGAGAGGGGATGATATGGTAAGGTCTAGGGGTCGATTTTGGGGGGTCATTCAGATAGATTGAGACATTATTCTTCAGCCGCCGCAAGCTTTGGAGAGGAATTCACGCTTGGATTGAAGATTCGCAGCTTTCCGGGCACCGTTCTTCACGTTTTTCGTCAATTCTAGTATTTCTAACTAAGTTGTTATCTTTTAAACATTGTTTTGCTTAGTTTAATTATGAATTCTAGTAGCTAACTTTATTATTTGTTGGGATTAAAGGGGATCCTACCCCGAACGTTGAATTGAGTTAATTTATATTTCGATTGTGCGTTATTCTTGATTTTACTACTGTTTTACCGTGTCATTAAAGCGTAGCTAACTTTAACGACGTTTTCATATCACGAGTGAGTTCGAGAGAATAACGAGTGATAGGATCGAGTAGTAGAATTCGCGGATCTACAATTTACATAGATATATGAAATTGGATACGTGCCGATAATCATAGTCCTAAGGGTCGAAAATTAGGGGATTTCATAGATCGAAATGCAATTCACTCTTGATAAATAATTAAAGACATTTAATTACTTCATTGAGTCGAATTAGTTTGACATAGCTCGAGAGAGAGTGTTCACTAGAATAGGAAATCCTGTCGGAAGCATAGATCACGATCGAACGAATTAATAAATTGTAAGGCTCGAGATTATTAGTCCACATTGACGTAACACTCTTAATATATTAGCATGCATGATATATATATATATAATGAGGAGTGTTAATTGAGATGAGAATAGGAAATACATGGACAAGAGGAGAAAATCTTCAAATTAGGACAGAACAATTGGCGCATATGCGCGAAGATAAGTGGCGCATATGCACGACAATTCCAGTAGCATTGGCGCATATGCGCGGAAGAAGGGGCGCATATGCGCGACATCTACAGTAGCATCGGCGCATATGCGCGGAAAGAAGTGGCGCATATGCGCGACACCTCCAGCAGCTGTGGCGCATATGCGCGAGTTTAAGGGCGCATATGCGAGGTCCATCACAAGCCTGGGCGCATATGCGCGGAATGAAGCGGCGCATATTCGCGAGACGTGTACATCAAAGAACAAGCCATTTGTCCTAAACCATGCAAGATATATATATTGTAATATCATTTCTTCCCTCACTTAGCTGATAACCGAGAAGAATTCAGAGAGAAGCTTCAAAGTTCTCCTTCACTTCAAATTGTGATTTTGTAAGATTTATACATTCAAACTTTAATCCGATTGCGGTCTGGAACTCCCCTCCGTATTAGCTACAAGGTGATGTAAGTTTTACTCAGTTTCTAGATGATTTGAGATTGAGATGTTGGGGAAATTATAATATGATAGTTATATTGTGTTTTGGATGTATTGAACATGATATATTCGCAAACGGATCAAAGAACGGATGTCATATGCTATTGTTGCGATTTTCTAGCATATTTAGAATTAAGTATGCAGATTTTCAATACTCTCATGTGCTTAGAATGATAATTATGAGTTGAAATTTATGAATTGTTGGTATATGTTGAGAATGGAATTGACCGGTATCGAGAAACTACGTCGTTATGCCGTCAATTGTTATCGAGATTGAATATAGATTGTATATGAATTGCTTGGAGTGGTATAGTAATAGAATGTGTATCAACATTGCCATTTCAGATTGATATCGGTAAGATTCGTCTTCGAGACTTCGACTACGACCGAGTTGTGCAACGAAAGGTATAAGCAATGTTTGTTTGGGAAGCCACAACTCAAATAAGACATTATTTGAGTTTCCCAAACCAAAATCACATACTAGAATTGTTGTATTTGTTGAATCATGTTTATGAATTGTTTATAGAATTATATTCAAATGTTGTAACATGATTATGCTTTGATTATAGAATTGTATTCAAGCATGTAAGATTATTGTAATATTCAGATATGAATATGAGTATGCTTTGTTTACAGATTGATATTCATTGCATTTAAGATAGGAGAGTCGTTGACAGCCATTGTCAACTATCTAGATGTTCGGTGTATCTCAGCTTAGGAGCAGCCCTGACTCCTATTGCAGCCATAGATACAGCTCAGATCGAAGTCTAGGAATAAGACGTACAGTCACCCCGAGTGGGAGGGTAGGTGACAGTCATTGACGTCTTATTCATACGGGATCCCTAGAGTTATAGTCGAGTCGAGTCTAGACATGGTTTGATTCGCATTGCATTGCATGTGCATATGATGTTATTTATGATAGCATGTTTCATGTTTAATTGTTTATATGCATGTATACATGTTTATATTGGGATTTGTTCTCACCGGAGTTTCCGGCTGTTGTTATGTCTGTATGTGTGCATAACAACAGGTGGGGCAGGATCTGGGTCACGCAGAGGATGAGAGACGGACATAGCGTGGTGATCTCGGGCAGAGCAGAGGAACTAGTAGTTGTACTTGTGTCATGTACTGTATTTAATTACTAGTTGTCGAGTAGGAATGGAACAAGACATGTTTATACTTTGTGTTTGTACATTGTTATTGTAAAATAAATAAAGATGTTATGCTTGTTTATATACATTAGATGTAATGTTAAAAGCAAATTTTTGACCCACATTTCCTAGCAAAGATCTGATTAAATCCCAAAAGAATTGAGTTAGAGCCCGGGTCCCCACAACAGGTGGTATCAGAGCCATAGGTTTTGTAGATTGAGATAGAGTAGAATGAGCGGGGTAGATCGAGTCATCTTCCTTGCTTTTGTATGCTAGCATGCTTATTGCTTTCCCTATTACGTGTTGTGTTATCTGATTTGATTGCAGCATGTATTGGTTAAGACTGAATCAGAACCGATTCTGGATCAGAGGTAAATGATCCGAGGAGGGCTGAAACAGTTTGTATAGATGATATACTAATCTGTTTGGATACCAGATATATGCCTCCTAGAAGAGCAGCCGTGCCTTTAAGACCCACAGCACCAGAACAGGGTAGCACATCCGGTTATCCGATGGATGTGTTTGCGACCCCTATGGAGACGCTATTGAAACGATTTCAATCTTTCCGACCACCGACCTTAAAGGGTACAGAAAATGCAATTGAATGTGAAAGCTGGTTGGAGGATATCGAGATGTTATTCGAGTCTTTGGGATACAGCGATGAGAAACGAGTGAAACTCATTGGCCATCAACTGCAAGATGTGGCTAAGTACTGGTGGGTGAATATCAGAAGAGCACTAGAACAGCGTGGCACAGAAATCACATGGAAAATATTCAAGACAGAGTTTTATCAGCGATTTTTCCCTATGTCCTACCGTAAAGATAAAGGCGCTGAATTTGCAAACCTGAGGCAAGGGCAATTGAACATTGAAGAGTATGTCGCTAAATTTTCTTCTTTGCTTCGCTTTGCACCTCACGTTTCAGGTAATGATGAAGCCGTAGCAGATCAGTTTATAAACGGCTTAAATCCAGACATCTTTACGTTGGTGAATACGGGAAGACCCGACAATTTTGCTGATGCATTGAATCGTGTCAAAGGAGCCGAAGCCGGATTGCTTAGGCAACGGAGTGTTCCATATGTTGCTCCTAGTCCGAGACCGCCACTACCTCCAGTGCAATCTTCTCCCAGAATTGAAAGTGGTGGTAGCAGCAGTGGACGCAGAGATCAGCTGAAAGCAAAGGGCAAACAGTTTAAGAGGGCAGGGAGCAGTTCTTCGAGCTCCAGCGGGTCAAGACAGAGAGGTCCTGGCCAGAGTTTAGAGGTGATGAGTGGATATTGCGGTACTTGTGGAGGTAAGCATGCCACAGAACAATGCCAGGGTGTATTGGGTAAATGCAATATATGTAAGCAACAGGGGCATTATGCCAAGGTATGTCCTCAGAGAAGTGGTGCATCGAGATTTCAGGGTGCAGGGTCATCTGCATCAGTGACTCAGCCTGAGAGGCAAGCTTCATCTGTCCACTCCTTTCAGCCGTCACCTACACCGACCCAGCCTCGAGCCAGAGGTGGTCATACCGGGAGTCAGCCGACCCGACAACAGGCTCAAGTGTTTGCGTTGACAGAGGAGCAAGCACAGGATGCCCCAGATGATGTCATTGCAGGTAACTGTTCCCTTTGCGGTTATCCTGCTTATATATTGATAGATACGGGTGCATCGCATACATTCATATCAGAACGATTTGCATTATCGCATTCATTGCCTGTTGAGTCTTTGTTAGATGTCGTGTCTATTACTTCTCCGTTAGGCAGTGGTTTGATATCGGTGACTACGGTTAGACATTGCATCTTACAATTTGAGGGTCATGAAATTGATCTAGATTGCATAGTACTTGGACTAGCTGACTTTGACTGTATAGTGGGTATTGATATGCTAACAAAGTACAGAGCCACCGTGGATTGTTTTCACAAGATTGTCAGATTCAGACCAGAAATGGCAGAGGAGTGGAAATTCTACGGTAAGGGTTCCAGATCTCGGATTCCCTTGATTTCGGCTTTGTCTATGAATAAGTTATTGCAGAAAGGAGCAGATGGGTTCCTTGTGTATGCTGTAGATGTCCAGAAATCGAGCCCGACATTGGCAGACTTGCCAGTTGTACGGGAATTTGCAGATGTGTTTCCAGAGGAGATTCCGGGGTTACCTCCAGTGAGAGAGGTAGATTTTAGTATTGATTTGATTCTAGGTACCACTCCTATTTCGAGAGCTCCGTATAGGATGGCGCCGATAGAGCTGAAGGAATTGAAAGCACAGTTGGAAGATCTGCTAGCCAAGGGATATATCAGACCCAGTGTATCTCCTTGGGGTGCTCCAGTGCTATTTGTGCGAAAGAAAGATGGATCGATGCGGCTGTGTATCGATTACAGGCAATTGAATAAAGCCACGATAAAGAATAAATATCCATTGCCAAGGATCGACGATTTATTTGATCAACTGCAGGGATCGTCTGAATATTCTAAGATTGATTTACGATCCGGATATCATCAGCTCCGAGTTCGAGATATAGATATACCGAAGACAGCGTTTCGAACCAGGTATGGGCATTACGAATTTATTGTTATGCCTTTTGGTTTAACAAATGCTCCGGCGGTATTTATGGGCTTGATGAATCAAATCTTACAGAGGTATTTGGATGATTTTGTTATTGTCTTTATCGATGACATTCTGGTGTATTCTAAGAACAGAAATGAGCATGCAGAACATCTCAGAATTGTGTTGCAGACACTAAGGAATGAGAGATTGTATGCCAAATTGTCAAAATGTGAATTTTGGTTGAATCGAGTTGTCTTTTTGGGACATATCATATCGGGAGATGGTATTTCCGTAGATCCGAGCAAAGTGGAAGCTGTGATCAGTTGGCCGAGACCGACTTCTGTACCAGAAATACGCAGTTTCATGGGTCTCGCGGGATACTATAGACGATTCATCCAAGATTTCTCCCGTATTGCGAAGCCAATTACACAATTGACACAAAAGAATGCACCATTCTTATGGTCTGAAGAGTGTGAGTCTAGCTTTCTGGAATTGAAGAAAAGGCTGACCAGCGCACCTGTCCTGATGATTCCTTCAGGTACGGGTAATTTTGTTGTATATTGTGATACCTCTCACAGAGGGTTGGGATGTATTCTTATGCAGCGAGGGCATGTGGTCGCATATGCCTCAAGACAGTTGAAGACTCACGAGACGCGATACCCCATTCATGATGTTGAATTGGCGGCCATTGTATTTGCACTGAAGATCTGGCGTCATTATCTTTATGGCGAAAAATTCGAGATCTACTCAGACCATAAAAGCTTAAAGTACTTGTTTTCTCAGTCGGAGTTGAATATGAGACAGCGTAGATGGCTTGATCTGTTAAAAGATTTTGATTGCGAAATCAAATATTATCCGGGAAAGTCGAATGCAGCGGCTGATGCCTTGAGTCGAAAGGTATGTGCCTTATCCTTATCGACGATAGGTGTTACAAAACTTGTGGAAAATTGCTGTTTTTCTGGATTAGAATTTGATACAGATAGGAAGCCACTACGACTTGCTACTATTCAAGTTGAGCCAGACTTGATCAGAAGAATAAAAGAAGCACAAAGAACAGATCAGAATGTACAGAGATCGATTCAAATGGTCAGAACAGGACACGTATCAGAATATCAGGTGCGTGAGCATGTGTTGTACGTAAATCATCGTCTTGTTGTGCCAGATGTTTCAGATTTGAGACATCAGATTATGTCTGAAGCACATTGTAGTCGGTTTAGTATTCATCCCGGTGGCCGAAAAATGTACAATGATCTAAAGACACAGTTCTGGTGGAAGCAGATGAAGTCAGACATTGCGGAATTTGTGTCTAAGTGTTTGAATTGCCAGCAAGTGAAAGCGGAGAGGAATAAGCCTGGAGGGTTACTTCAGAGTTTGTCTATTCCAGAATGGAAATGAGATCACATTTCCATGGATTTCGTGACGAAGTTACCCCGATCTTCCCGAGGCTGTGATGCGATTTGGGTCGTTATCGACAGATTGACAAAATCAGCTTGTTTCATCCCGTACAGAATGACTTATCGACATGATCAGATGGCGGATATATATGTTCGAGAGGTAGTCAGATTGCATGGTGTGTCGAAGTCTATCGTATCAGATCGTGATCCACGATTCACTTCACACTTCTGGCACAGTTTACAGCAGACCTTAGGTACGACGTTACACCTGAGTACTGCTTATCATCCTCAGACAGACGGACAGTCAGAGCGGACTATCCAGACACTAGAGGATATGTTGAGAGCAGTAGTGCTAGATTTTGGTACTAGTTGGCAAGATTCCCTACCTCTTTGAGAATTCTCCTATAATAACAGCTATCAGACGAGCATTGAAATGGCACCGTTTGAAGCTTTATATGGCAAGAAATTCAGATCTCCGCTGTACTGGGATGACATTTCAGAGGTACCAGAACTTGGGCCGGATATGATTCGTGACATGACTGAGAAAGTGAAGGTCATTCAGAAGAGAATGAAGACAACACAAGACAGGCAAGCCAAGTACGCCAATATCAGACGTAGACCGTTGGTGTTTGAACAAGGAGATAGAGTGTTCTTGAAAATTTCCCCATTCAGAGGTGTTGTCAGATTTGGAAAACGTGGGAAATTGTCTCCGAGATACATCGGTCCGTACGAGATTCTTGAAAAGATTGGTGATCGAGCTTATCGACTTGCTCTTCCTCCTTCTCTATCCGGGATACATGATGTCTTTCATGTGTCAATGTTGCGTAAGTATATGCCAGATGTTTCTCATGTCATTCAGCCTGACGAAGCTGAGCTTGATCAGACCTTGAGCTATGTGGAACAACCGATACAGATTCTTGATCGAAAAGAAAAGAAGCTCAGAACGAAGATTATCCCACTTGTGAAAGTCCAATGGAGTCGTCATGGCATCGAAGAAGCGACGTGGGAGACAGAAGCAAATATGCGACAGAAACATCCCGAATTGTTTACATGATGTAAGTAAATTTTCAGTATTGATTATATTACTTGTCGTATATGTTTAGTAAATGCCTACGATTTCGAGGACGAAATCATTTCTTAGAGGGGGAGAAATGTAAGGCTCGAGATTATTAGTCCACATTGACGTAACACTCTTAATATATGAGCATGCATGATATATATATATAATGAGGAGTGTTAATTGAGATGAGAATAGGAAATACATGGACAAGAGGAGAAAATCTTCAAATTAGGACAGAACAGTTGGCGCATATGCGCGAAGATAAGTGGCGCATATGCACGACAATTCCAGTAGCATTGGCGCATATGCGCGACATCTACAGTAGCATCGGCGCATATGCGCGGAAAGAAGTGGCGCATATGCGCGACACCTCCAGCAGCTGTGGCGCATATGCGTGAGTTTAAGGGCGCATATGCACGGTCCATCACAAGCCTGGGCGCACATGCGCGGAACGAAGCGGCGCATATGCGCGAGACGTGTACATCAAAGAACAAGCCATTTGTCCTAAACCATGCAAGATATATATATTGTAATATCATTTCTTCCCTCACTTAGCTGATAACCGAGAAGAATTCAGAGAGAAGCTTCAAAGTTCTCCTTCACTTCAAATTGTGATTTTGTAAGATTTATACATCCAAACTTTAATCCGATTGCGGTCTTGAACTCCCCTCCGTATTAGCTACAAGGTGATGTAAGTTTTACTCAGTTTCTAGATGATTTCAGATTGAGATGTTGGGGAAATTATAATATGATAGTTATATTGTGTTTTGGATGTATTGAACATGATATATTCGCAAACGGATCAAAGAACGGATGTCATATGCTATTGTTGCGATTTTCTAGCATATTTAGAATTAAGTATGCAGATTTTCAATACTCTCATGTGCTTAGAATGATAATTATAAGTTGAAATTTATGAATTGTTGGTATATGTTGAGAATGGAATTGACCGGTATCGAGAAACTACGTCGTTATGCCGTCAATTGTTATCGAGATTGAATATAGATTGTATATGAATTGCTTGGAGTGGTATAGTAATAGAATGTGTATCAACATTGCCATTTCAGATTGATATCGGTAAGATTCGTCTTCGAGACTTCGACTACGACCGAGTTGTGCAACGAAAGGTATAAGCAATGTTTGTTTGGGAAGCCACAACTCAAATAAGACATTATTTGAGTTTCCCAAACCAAAATCACATACTAGAATTGTTGTATTTGTTGAATCATGTTTATGAATTGTTTATAGAATTATATTCAAATGTTGTAACATGATTATGCTTTGATTATAGAATTGTATTCAAGCATGTAAGATTATTGTAATATTCAGATATGAATATGAGTATGCTTTGTTTACAGATTGATATTCATTGCATTTAATATAGGAGAGTCGTTGACAGCCATTGTCAACTATCTAGATGTTCGGTGTATCTCAGCTTAGGAGCAGCCCTGACTCCTATTGCAGCCATAGATACAGCTCAGACCGAAGTCTAGGAATAAGACGTACAGTGTAGTAGCCCGAATTCCAAATTGGGTAATTAACGGATTAATGGCGATTAATCATGATCGGAAGGTCCGAAGATGGTTCGGAAGCACCGAAGAGTTCGGACGGTCCGAAGTGAGTTCGGTGGATCCGAGCATGAGGTGTCAAGAGTCGAGGGACACGTGGGAGTTCGGACGATCCGAAGTGTATGATCGGAGGATCCGATCATGAGCTGTCAAGAGCCGATGGACACGTAGGAGTTCGGACGTTCCGAAGAGGGTTCGGACGGTCCGAACATGGCCTATAAATAGTGCTCGAATTCCTCATTTTGGTATTGACATTTCTTGAGATTGAGTCTTTAGTGAGAGATTTGGAAGGTTCTAGGGTTAGTTGTTGGTCGAGCGATAGCCAAGAGCTGCCAGGATTTGTAGCGTAGCGACGCCGGAGTTTCGAGGCAATCGACATCAAAGGGCTGTCGACGGACGAAGGTAAGCCCTAAACCTTTGGTAGTACTGGTTTTGCTAGTCAAGCATGGTAGAATTGATTGGGATATGCTTTTGATACGTAGGATTGTTCTAGACCTGATTAGCGGTATTGCGTAAGGATAGACTTGCTGTGATAGAGGTACGAAAGTACTATCCGAGATATCCTGGTTGAGTATACATTCATATATGTGTTGCATGATTATCTGTTGCATTATTATATGTCATATGACGCATGCTATTATGTCACGATTTATGATGCATGTTGCATTGCACGTTGAGCCGTATCTCCTTCGAGATAGCCTTTACTGTTGAGCTGTATCTCTTTCGAGATAAGCTATATCTTGGGGCCGCTCAGCCCTGTCTTGTGGACGCATGGACACCGAGAGTACACAGTGGCCGACGGGTCGGGAGGGCTTCGGTGGTCCGGGACATTTTAGGTCCACGTCTGTCTTGTAGTGGATGCAGTGACCCAGAGGTGTACCGCGCGGCACTATCCACTTGGCGCCTCTAGACTGAGCATTGTTGAGATCCTTTTGTGACTCCTGTTTCTTGACTACCCCGGTATCATGATCATAGCATGTGCATTTCATATAGGACTGTATACTCATACTTTTGTACTGGGCGTTCTTATCGCTCACGTCCTCGGTTTTGTTTATCTTGGACACCCCATTCCCACGGGGCAGGCCTCAGGTTGGATGGCTCAGGAGGAGCAGGAGGAGGACAGTGAGTAGCTGGGTGGTTTAGATTTCAGTACCATTTTGATTCGATATGGTTGTATCAGATATTTTGAGTATGCTGGTTTTCGATTGGGTTGTATAATTTTAGTTGTTGATACTTTTCCGCTGTTATCTCTGATTATTGATTAATTAAGTTAATTGCATGCTTAGTTCTCGATTAGTAGGTGATTCTGGAACGGGTCACTACATTTATGGTATCAGAGCATGCGTATGATTTTGGGATATAGATTCTGTTTTGGGATTTCCGTTGACCATTTCACCATCTTCCCCATTCTATCTTGTAGCGATGGCTGACCACTTTGATGATGGGAGTAGTCAGGGGAGTGTAGGTCGATGGGGTGACCAGGACGATCGTAGACGTCATCATGAGCAACGTCATCGTCGGGATGGTCCTAGGCGTTTCGACATGCATCGGTTTATTCAGATGGGGCCTAAGCCTTTAGTCGGCGGTGAGACTCCCGATGATGCGGAGGATTGGTTAGAGCGCATGGAGAGTTGTTTCCGTGCATTCCAGTGCACCGACGAGCAGAAGATGGAGACCCTTAGTTTTCTTCTCGAGGGCCGTGCTCGCAGGTGGTGGCGATCGACTTCTGCGCCGATAGTTCAGTCTCAGGGTAGAGCGACTTGGATCGATTTCCGGGCAGCGTTCATGCAGCTGTACTTTCCTCCAGCTCTTCGCCAGGCGAAGACGATTGAGCTCCTGAATCTGAAGCAGGGGAGTATGTCTGTTGATGAGTATCAGCAGAAGTTCTTTGAGTTGTTGCCCTTTGCTCCTCATATTAGTGGCAGTTCTGCGGCCAAGTATGACCATTTCCTCCAGGGGCTTAACCAGGAGATCTTTGATCGTGTCACAGTCTGTGACAATCCTACTTCTTACGATGGGTTAGTGAACCGGTGTCGCCAGGCAGAGATCAGTCTGCAGCGTGGTAGGACTATTCTTGCTTCTAGACCTCCGAGTACTTTGGGTCCTCGATCTCAATCGTTCAAGAAGTCTGGTTCTTCTTCTTCTGGATCTGGATCTCGATCTAGCGGTGTTTTTCGCTTTGGTAAGAAGAAGGGTTCTTGTGTGCACTGTGGGAAGAACCATCCATCTGAGCAGTGCCGATTAGCCGCAGGAGCTTGTTTTCAGTGCGGAGAGATGGGTCATATGAAGAAGAATTGCCCACAGTTGCGAGGTGGAGCAAGATCTGGTTCGGGATCTCAGGCGACTGTGCAGCAGAGGATGCAGGGTCAGGCAGTGGGTAGTTCGAATCTTCGACCTCGTGCCCAGGGTCAGGTGTTTGCGCTGAACCAGGATCAGGCTGCAGATGAGACCGGGAGAGTCATAGCAGGTACTTTTTGTTTATGCGGTATTCCTGCTTTTGTTCTTATTGATACCGGAGCATCTCATTCCTTCATTTCTGCACGATTCATTAAGCGTCATAAGTTACCATACGTTTCCCTAGACGTCATTCTTTCTGTTTCTACACCGATGGGTCATTCGGTTTTAGCCAAGCGTCTAGTGATGGGTTGTCCTTTAGATTTTGAGGGTAACGAGTTGACTGCGAATCTTATGATCCTAGAGATGGAGGATTTTGATTGTATTTTGGGTATAGACATTTTGACTACCTACCGAGCTACTGTGGATTGTTACCAGAAGCTTGTTCAGTTTCGTACGACTGAGAGCTCTAGTTGGTTTTTCTATGGAGAGGGAGCGCGACCTCCGATGCCAGTAGTATCTGCTCTGAAAGCCTGTCGTGCTTTAGAGTCGGGCGGGGAAGGCTACCTCATCTATGCGATTGATTCATCCACAGGTAGTGTTGGTCTAGATGATCTTCCAGTGGTTTGTGAATTTCCTGATGTTTTTCCAGATGAAATCCCTGGTTTTCCTCCGGTTAGAGAGGTGGAATTTGGCATTGAGTTAATGCCAGGAACTGCACCGATTTCTCGTGCCCCCTATCGTCTGGCTCCGTCAGAGATGAGAGAATTGAAGCAGCAATTGCAGGATCTTCTTGATAAGGGTTATATTCGCCCGAGTGTTTCACCTTGGGGAGCTCCAGTCTTGTTTGTCAAGAAAAAGGATGGATCGATGCGGTTGTGCATTGATTATCGCCAGCTGAATCGTGTGACGATCAAGAACAAGTATCCATTACCTCGTATCGATGACTTGTTCGATCAGCTTCAGGGTACTTCTGTTTACTCCAAGATCGACTTGCGATCAGGTTATCATCAAATGAGAGTCAGAGATGATGATATTTCCAAGACTGCATTTCGTACTCGCTATGGGCATTACGAGTTTCTAGTTATGCCATTCGGATTGACGAATGCGCCAGCGGTGTTCATGGATCTGATGAACCGAGTCTTTCGGGATTTCCTGGATCAGTTTGTTGTGGTTTTCATCGACGATATCTTGATTTATTCCCACAGTGTGGAAGAGCATGCCCAGCACTTGAGGATTGTGCTGCAGATTCTTCGCGAGAAGCAATTGTATGCTAAACTGAGTAAGTGCGAGTTTTGGATTGATCGTGTAGTATTCCTTGGTCATGTAATTTCCAAGTAAGGAGTCTCTGTGGATCCTAGCAAGATTGAGGCAGTGCTGAATTGGTCACGTCCGACGACGGTGGCCGAGATCCGTAGTTTTCTGGGTCTGGCAGGGTATTATCGTCGCTTCATCGTGAATTTCTCTCAGATAGCTAGACCATTGACGCAGCTTACTCGGAAGGATGTTCCATTTGAGTGGTCATCTGAGTGCGAAGATAGTTTCAGAGAGCTTCGTCGACTTCTGACTTCCGCACCTGTTTTGGCATTACCGTCAGGATCTGATGGTTTCAGTGTTTACACCGATGCCTCCTCGCAAGGCTTAGGGTGTGTGTTGACGCAGAATGGTCATGTGATAGCTTATGCTTCCAGACAGCTGAAATCTCACGAGGAGAAGTATCCAGTTCATGACCTAGAGTTGGCAGCTATTGTGTTTGCGCTGAAGATCTGGCGTCATTATTTGTACGGTGTTCGGTTTGAGATCTTTACGGATCACAAGAGTCTAAAGTATCTGTTCACTCAGGCTGAGTTGAACATGAGGCAACGTCGTTGGATGGATTTACTAAAGGATTATGATTGCGAAATCAAGTACCATCCAGGTTCTGCGAATCTCACAGCCGATGCTCTTAGTCGCAAGGTGAGAGCCTCTGCACTTCAGACATGTGCTATGTCTAGTGCTATCCAAGATTGTTGCTCGTTGGGGTTTAAATTCCAACATCGGAAAGGTATGGAGAGTATTCGTGTTGCTGCCATTTTATCTGAGCCAGCGTTGTTCACGCGGATTAGAGATGCTCAGATGTCTGATCTCAAGACGCAGAGGTTAGCTCGGTTGGCTGGTGGAGACAGTAATTTCCATTATCAGTCTGATGGTCTTCTATGTTTGTCTAACCGGGTAGTAGTACCAGAGGATGATACGCTGAGGGAGGAGATTTTGTCTCATGCTCATCGAAGCAAGCTGAGTATTCATCCAGGAAGCAATAAGATGTATAAAGATTTGCGAACTCGATTTTGGTGGAAAGGGATGAAGCGCAGCGTGTATCAGTTTGTCTCCAAGTGTTTAGTTTGCCAGCAGGTTAAGGCAGAGCACCGTCGACCGGGAGGATTGTTGTTGAGCTTACCGATTCCTGAATGGAAGTGGGAGCATATTACGATGGACTTCGTTACTCACTTGCCATTGTCTTTGAGGAATAGTGATGCTATTTGGGTAGTGGTGGATCGACTCACCAAATCTGCTCATTTTCTGCCTTATAACCGGGATTTCACTTTCGATCGTATGGCTCGATTGTACATTCAGGAGATTGTACGTTTGCATGGAGTGCCTGTCAGTATTGTTAGTGACAGAGATCCTCGTTTTACTTCACGGTTTTGGGGTAGTTTCCAGTCAGCTTTGGGTACTACACTGAGTCTGAGTACGGCTTATCATCCGGAGACTGACGGTCAGACGGAGAGGACTATCCGTACACTTGAGGATATGTTGCGAGCCTGTGTTATGGATTTTGGAAACGCTTGGCAGGATCATTTGCCTCTGATTGAGTTCGCGTACAACAACAGCTATCATCGTAGTATTGGTATGGCACCATTTGAGGCGTTGTACGGGCGACGTTGTCGTACTCCAGTATTCTGGGACGAAATTGGGGAACGACAGGTGGAGGGACCGGAGTTAGTCCAGCAGGCTATTGATAAGGTTGCAGTAATCAAGAAACGGATTAAGACTGCTCAGGATCGACAGGCTAGTTATGCGAACACTAAACGTCGACCTCTTCATTTTCAGCCAGGTGAGAAAGTGTTTCTCCGAGTTTCGCCTTTTCGTAGGATATTGAGATTTGGTCTCAAGGGTAAGCTGTCTCCGAGATTTATTGGTCCTTTTGAGATTCTGGAATGTGTGGGAGATTTAGCTTACAGACTTGCATTGCCGCCGTACCTATCAAGTATTCACGATGTGTTCCACGTATCCTTGTTGAGACGTTATGTAGCAGATGAGTCTCACATCTTGCATCCCTCTGAAGTTCAACTCGAATCGGATTTGTCTTACGTGGAACGACCAGTTCGGATTTTGGATCGCAAAGACAAGGTGTTGCGGAATAAGATCATTCCTCTTGTCTTAGTGCAGTGGCAGCGCAGAGGCACTGAGGAAGCCACTTGGGAGTTAGAGAGTCGTATGCAGTCAGAGCATCCAGAGCTCTTTTGAGATTGTACTGTAGTTGTACCACAGATGTATGCTTGTGTTTTCAGTTGTAATCGAAATATCAGTTGTATTCAACAACAATTGAGATGTAATAACGATGTTGTTACTTTGTTTTGTTCATTCTCTAAGCCTGATTTCGAGGACGAAATCTTTTAAGGGGGGGAGAATGTAGTAGCCCGAATTCCAAATTGGGTAATTAACGGATTAATGGCGATTAATCATGATCGGAAGGTCCGAAGATGGTTCGGAAGCACCGAAGAGTTCGGACGGTCCGAAGTGAGTTCGGTGGATCCGAGCATGAGGTGTCAAGAGTCGAGGGACACGTGGGAGTTCGGACGATCCGAAGTGTATGATCGGAGGATCCGATCATGAGCTGTCAAGAGCCGATGGACACGTAGGAGTTCGGACGTTCCGAAGAGGGTTCGGACGGTCCGAACATGGCCTATAAATAGTGCTCGAATTCCTCATTTTGGTATTGACATTTCTTGAGATTGAGTCTTTAGTGAGAGATTTGGAAGGTTCTAGGGTTAGTTGTTGGTCGAGCGATAGCCAAGAGCTGCCAGGATTTGTAGCGTAGCGACGCCGGAGTTTCGAGGCAATCGACATCAAAGGGCTGTCGACGGACGAAGGTAAGCCCTAAACCTTTGGTAGTACTGGTTTTGCTAGTCAAGCATGGTAGAATTGATTGGGATATGCTTTTGATACGTAGGATTGTTCTAGACCTGATTAGCGGTATTGCGTAAGGATAGACTTGCTGTGATAGAGGTACGAAAGTACTATCCGAGATATCCTGGTTGAGTATACATTCATATATGTGTTGCATGATTATCTGTTGCATTATTATATGTCATATGACGCATGCTATTATGTCACGATTTATGATGCATGTTGCATTGCACGTTGAGCCGTATCTCCTTCGAGATAGCCTTTACTGTTGAGCTGTATCTCTTTCGAGATAAGCTATATCTTGGGGCCGCTCAGCCCTGTCTTGTGGACGCATGGACACCGAGAGTACACAGTGGCCGACGGGTCGGGAGGGCTTCGGTGGTCCGGGACATTTTAGGTCCACGTCTGTCTTGTAGTGGATGCAGTGACCCAGAGGTGTACCGCGCGGCACTATCCACTTGGCGCCTCTAGACTGAGCATTGTTGAGATCCTTTTGTGACTCCTGTTTCTTGACTACCCCGGTATCATGATCATAGCATGTGCATTTCATATAGGACTGTATACTCATACTTTTGTACTGGGCGTTCTTATCGCTCACGTCCTCGGTTTTGTTTATCTTGGACACCCCATTCCCACGGGGCAGGCCTCAGGTTGGATGGCTCAGGAGGAGCAGGAGGAGGACAGTGAGTAGCTGGGTGGTTTAGATTTCAGTACCATTTTGATTCGATATGGTTGTATCAGATATTTTGAGTATGCTGGTTTTCGATTGGGTTGTATAATTTTAGTTGTTGATACTTTTCCGCTGTTATCTCTGATTATTGATTAATTAAGTTAATTGCATGCTTAGTTCTCGATTAGTAGGTGATTCTGGAACGGGTCACTACATACAGTCACCCCGAGTGGGAGGGTAGGTGACAGTCATTGACGTCTTATTCATACGGGATCCCTAGAGTTATAGTCGAGTCGAGTCTAGACATGGTTTGATTCGCATTGCATTGCATGTGCATATGATGTTATTTATGATAGCATGTTTCATGTTTAATTGTTTATATGCATGTATACATGTTTATATTGGGATTTGTTCTCACCGGAGTTTCCGGCTGTTGTTATGTCTGTATGTGTGCATAACAACAGGTGGGGCAGGATCTGGGTCACGCAGAGGATGAGAGACGGACATAGCGTGGTGATCTCGGGCAGAGCAGAGGAACTAGTAGTTGTACTTGTGTCATGTACTGTATTTAATTACTAGTTGTCGAGTAGGAATGGAACAAGACATGTTTATACTTTGTGTTTGTACATTGTTATTGTAAAATAAATAAAGATGTTATGCTTGTTTATATACATTAGATGTAATGTTAAAAGCAAATTTTTGACCCACATTTCCTAGCAAAGATCCGATTAAATCCAAAAAGAATTGAGTTAGAGCCCGGGTCCCCACATAAATAAACGAGGGGTGGGTGAACCGAGATTCCCAACAAATCCATTTCTCATTGAGTTTAATTCAATCATTTTAGATCTAAATTCTCATTCATCACTAGTTGAGTCATTTTAATTGCATATTTGATTGAGTATAGTAGGAATAATCACACAAATCAATTTTCGTTGCTAAATGTTAAATAACTGAAAATAATAATTGTTAAACACAGTCTTCAGCGGAACGATACTCGTACTCACGTACACTATACTATAACTTGACATCGTGCACTTGCGATTTATTTTGAGAACACAAAATCATATCTTTATTGGGGATTTTACTGTGCAAGTTTTGCTCGATCAGTGCACTATCATCTGCAGAAAAGAAGGCACGTTCCCCCACCTCTCCTGAACTGGCCTCTACCAGGCACTGGCGCAATCAGCTGCAGGGGGTTGATGATGTTGTTTTCGATTCCATGGCTTGGCCTTAACCGTTGATCAGTTTCAAAATCTTTCACGAGCCCATTGATGATTGGAGATTTAGTAGGTTGTACCTTTTCGGTGGAAAATGTAACATTCTTTGTCTTAGGAAACACGTCCCGGCTAGCTGTGCCGTCTGTGAAACTATACCAATAAAGCTCAAACACAGTCTTGTTAGAATAACTCAAATTCACAGGTTTTCTAATAAGAAAAGAAAGATCATTGTCGAATTTCAGCACAGACAAAATGACAAGAACGTTGAGGTTGGTGGAACGTACTACTTTTGCTCCTTTCTGCATGTGCCTGTCCATTACAAGCCCATCAAAATCAATATTTTTAAATTCATGTTCAAGCCCCCCTCCCCACACACACACACACACACACACATTTTTCAGCGTGTTAGCCTCGCCTTCAACTTTAATATGAAGATTTGAGAGAGAGAAGAGAGACACGCAGTCTGAATGATGGAGTTGTCAAAATTCAGGAGAGCCGTTAATTTGGAACTTCGCTGTCCACAAAATATTTATGTGATAATGGCGGATCCACAACCTGATTGGAGCTTTGACAACTTACTATCAGAACTTGATACGATTGAAAAGAAGCTTATCGCGAATTTAGATCTTTCTGTACCTTTTGACAAGAAGTAGCCGAGGTAATTTTTTTTTTATTTTGCTTCATTATATAAAGTTTATTTGTGATAAGTTTGCTTTACTCATTCAGAAACTTGAGAACTTCAAAGGAGAATTATTGCAGCAACTTGCCCATATACTTGGTTAGGGTTTCCTGATTGCCATGTTGTGCCGTATGTGAAACTATATCAATGAAGCTCAAACACAGTCTTGTTAGAGTTACTCAAATTCACAGGTTTGCTAATAAGAAGAGATAGATCATTGTCGAATTTCAGCCCAGACAAAATGACAAGAACGTTGGGGTTGGCGGCGTGTACAACTTCTGCTCTTTTCTGCATGTACTTGTTTATTACAAGCCCATAAAAATCAATATTTTTAAATTCATGATCAAGCAACCTCCATACACAATTTTTGGCATGTTAGCCTGACATTTTACTTTAATATGAAGATTTGAGAGAGAGAAGATAGATGCACATTCTGAATGATGGAGTTGTCGAGATTCATGGGAGCCGTTAATTTGGAACTTCGCTGTCCACCAAATATTAATGGGATAACTGTGGATCCACAACCTGATTGGAGCTTTGACAACTTATTATCAGAGCTTGATACGATTGAAAAGAAGATTATCGTGAATTTAGATCTTTCTGTACCTTTTGACAAGAAACAGCTTAGGTAATTTTTTTATTTTGCTTCATTATATGAAGTTTATTGGTTATAACTTTGATTTACTCATTCAGAAACTTGAGAGCTTCAAAGGAGAATTATTGCAGCAACTTGCCCACATACTTGGTTATGGTTGCCTGATTGCCATACTGTGTCGTCTATGTAACTATACCAATGAAGCTCAAACACAGTCTTGTTAGAGTAACTTAAATTCACAGATTTTCTAATAATAAAATATAAATAATTATCGAATTTTATCCCAGACAAAATGACAAGAACGTTGGGGTTTACGGCGTGTACTACTTCTGCTCTTTTCTACATGTACCTGTCCATTACAAGCCCATCAAAATCAATATTTTTAAATTCATGTTCAAGCACCCCCCTCCCAATATACAATTTTTGGCATGTTAGTTCGCCTTCTACTTTAATATGAAGATTTGAGAGAGAGAAGATAGACGTGTAGTCTGAATGATGGAGTGGTCAAAATTCAGGGGAGCCGTTAATTTGGAACTTCACTGTTCACCAAATATTAATGGGATAACAGCGGATCCACAACCTGATTGGAGCTTTGACAACTTACTATCAGAGCTTGATACGATTGAAAAGAAGCTGATCGCGAATTTAGATCTTTCTGTACATTTTGTCAAGAAGCAGCTTAGGTAAAATTTTAACTTTGCTTCATTATATGAAGTTTATTGGTTATAAATTTGCTTTACTGATTCAGAAACTTGATAGCTTCAAAGGAGAATTATTGTAGCAACTTACCCCAATTATTCAGGGATACAGCTAGTCGTGGGTTTACAACTCATTTTAATTCAGGACATTTTTTTTTCGAGCTTACCCTAATTTGCCTCATTCCATGCACCAACATTTGACATGAGAATGTTACAAATCATTTTCTGATTAAGCTCGTCGAATCATGGTAAGAGCGTCCGATAGCATCATCCCATGATTCCCTAGGTATCATTGATAGTGTCTGCAAGAACCAATCTGTTATGATTAACGTACAATATGATACCTTTATCTCATATATCTCGATCAAATCTGCAACTATTGGTTCATCGAGGGTTGCATATTAGATTCGATAGCTATGTGATACATTCATGAAATATTCATATTGTCATCGCATGCACAACTAGAGAACCCTTATCCCTAATGCACATCTTACACTCTGGCCAGAGATTTCGTGCACTACTATTTCGTGAGATCACATATGATATCCATATATGTAGGTGAGCGGTGAATTTCCGACTACAATAATCTGGATCCTACACATGTCGCAATTGCACCCAACCTTGCCACCTTTTGACACTCGCAGTGTGGGGACCCGGGCTCTAATTCTTTTTCTAGAGATTAAATGGATCATTAATATAAAAAGTGGGTCAAATTTTCCGCTTTACAACATTAATTCTAATGTATGTACACAAGCACAATTTCTTTATTTATATTACAACATAAAACATATCTTGTTCTAGTACATTCATCCAACTAGTGTTTAATACAAAACAGTAAATACAAATAGTCCAAGTCTACTAAAAACCACTAGTCCTCTGCTGCGCCCGTAGTCTCCACGCTATGTCAATCTCGTCTCTGTCTCGACCCAGATCCTGCCCCACCTGTTGTTATGCACACATACAGACATAAAAACAGCCGGAAACTCCGGTGAGAACAAATCCCAGTATAAACATGTATACATGCATATAACAATTTAAATCATAAAACATGCTATCATGAAGAACATTCATATATATATATATATATACATGCAATGCGAATCAAATCATGTCTAGACTCGACTCGACTATAACTCTAGGGATCCCGTATGAATAAGACGTCAATGGCTGTCACCTACCCTCCCACTCGGGGTGACGGTACGTCTTATTCCTAGACTTCGGTCTGAGCTGTATCTATGGCTGCAATAGGAGTCGTGGCTGCTCCTAAGCTGAGATACACCGAAAATCTAGATAGTTGACGATGGCTGTCAACGACTCTCCTATCTTAAATGCAATGAATAGCAGTCTGTAAACAAAGCATGCTCATATTCATATCTGAATATCACAATAATCCCATATGCTGGAATACAATTCTATAATCAAAACATAATCATGTTACAATATTTGAATATAATTCCATAAACAATTTATAAACATGATACAATAAATACAACAATGCTAGTATGTGATTTTGTTTTGGGAAACTCAAATAAAGTCTTATTTGAGTTGTGGCTACCCAAACAACATGGTTTATACCTTTCTTGCACAACTCGGTCGTAGTCGAAGTCTCGAAGACGAATCTTACCGATATCAATCTGAAATGGAAACGTTGATACATATTTTATCAATTCTTAACTCAATTCAACACTTCTACAATTACTAATACATCTAAACACAATTGACGGCATAACGACGTCGTTCCTCGCTACCAATCAATTCCATTCTCAACATATCTCACCAATCCATAATTCTCATCTTCTAATTATCATCAAAAACACATGATATTATTCAAAATCTGCATACTTAATTCTAAATATGCTAGAAAATCGCAACAATAGCATATGACATTCGTTCTTTGATCTGTTTGCGAATCTACAACATCTACCTTCTCAAGAACATGATATGGAATTCAATTAATCATTTTCCCAATACATAATTATCACAACATGCTGGAGTTGAATGAAACTTACATTACTATGTAGCTAACAATGAGAGGAGCTCAAAACCGAGATCGGATTTAAATTTGAATGTGAAAATCTTGCACAAGCTAGCCTCAAAGTAAGATAACTTTCCTTTTCCCCCTTTCTCTCTCGGTGGTCTCAGCAATTGTGAGGAGAGGATGAAGACATTTCATATATATATTGCATGTAATTTCATACGTGTCTTCTTTAAAACCTTAACACATTTCAGTCGGCGCTCGGGCGGTAAGAATGCACCGCTCGGGCGCGACAGTTTCTGTCCAACTCTTTTCGGATGCCACTTTGGCGCTCGGGCGGTCAAAATATACCGCCCGGGCGCGGAAGGTTCTGCCCAAAACATAATTTTGTTGAACAATGGCGCTCGGGCGGGCTCTTTCTACCGCTCGGGCGCCACTCATTCTGTTCAAACATTGCACCCTTCACATTCTTTAACCAATCAAATCTCGGGATGTTCCATCTATGATTTTATCAATCCCGATTAACTAATAAAATCACAATTTCACAGCTTTAACATTTCCGGGCTTTACATTTCTCCCCCTCTTAGATATAAGTTCGTCCTCGAACTTGGAATAAATCAATTAAAGTATTTAAAATAGCATTACTATCTAAAACTGAATAAATACTTACATCATATAAATAGCTCGGGGTGTTTCTGTCTCATGTTTGTTTCTGTTTCCCAAGTCGCTTCCTCAATGCCATGACGACTCCATTGGACTTTCACTAAGGGAATAATCTTTGTTCTGAGCTTCTTTTCCTTCCGATCCAGAATCTGTATCGGTTGTTCCACATAGCTCAAGGTCTGATCAAGCTCAGCTTCGTCAGGCTGAATGACATGAGAAATATCTGGCATATACTTACGTAACATCGATACATGAAAAACTTCATGTATCCCATATAGAGAAGGAGGAAGAGCAAGTCGGTAAGCTCGATCGCCAATCTTTTCTAGAATCTCGTAAGGACCAATGTATCTCGGAGACAATTTCCCACGTTTGCCAAATCTGACAACGCCTCTAAAGGGGAAAATTTTCAAAAACACTCTATCTCCTTGTTCAAATACCAACGGTCTACGTCTGATATTGGCGTATTTGGCTTGTCTATCCTGTGCTGTTTTCATTCTTTTCTGAATAACTTTCACCTTCTCAGTCATGTCACGAATCATATCTGGCCCCAGTTCTGGCACTTATGTGATATCATCCCAGTATAGCGGAGATCTTCATTTCTTGCCATATAATGCTTCAAACGGTGCCATCTCAATGCTCGTCTGATAGCTGTTATTATAGGAGAATTCGCAAAGAGGTAGAGAATCTTGCCAACTAGTACCAAAATCTAGTACTACGGCTCTCAACATATCCTCGAGTGTCTGGATAGTCCGCTCTGACTGTCCATCTGTCTGAGGATGGTAAGCAGTAATCAGGTGTAATGTCGTACCTAAGGCCTGCTGTAAACTATGCCAGAAGTGTGAAGTGAATCGTGGATCACGATCTGATACGATAGACTTTGGCACTCCATGTAATCTGACTACCTCTCGAACATATATTTCCGCCATCTGATTGTGTCTGTAAGTCATTCGGTACGGAAGAAACAAGCTGATTTGGTCAGTCTGTCGATAACTACCCAAATCGAATCACAGCCTCGGGAAGATCGGGGTAACTTCGTAACAAAATCCATGGAAATGTGGTCCCATTTCCATTCAGGAATAGACAAACTCTGAAGTAACCCTCCGGGTTTCTTCCTCTCGGCCTTCACTTGTTGGCAATTCAAGCATTTAGATACAAATTCCGCAATGTCTGACTTCATCTGCTTCCACCAGAACTGTGTCTTCAGATCATTGTACATCTTTCGGCCACCAGGATGGATGTTGAACCGACTACAATGTGCTTCAGACAATATCTGATGTCTCAAATCTGAAACATCTGGCACAACAAGACGGTTATTTACGTACAACACATGCTCACGCACCTGATATTCTGATACGTGTCCTGTTCTGACCATTTGAATTGATCTCTGTACATTCTGATCTGTTCTTTGTGCTTCTTTTATTCTTCTGATCGGATCTGGCTCAACTTGAATAGGAGTAAGTCGTAGTGGCTTCTTATCTGTATCAAACTCTAATCCAGAAAAACAGCAATTTTTCACAAGTTTTGTAACACCTATCGTCGATAAGGATAAGGCACATACTTTTCGACTTAAGGCGTCTGCCGCTGCATTTGACTTTCCCGGATAATATTTGATTTCGCAATCAAAATCTTTCAGCAGATCAAGCCATCTACGCTGTCGCATATTCAACTCCGACTGAGAAAACAAGTACTTTAAGCTTTTATGGTCTGAGTAGATCTCGAATTTCTCGCCATATAAATAATGACGCCAGATCTTCAGTGCAAACACAATAGCCGCCAATTCAAGATCATGAATGGGGTATCGTGTCTCGTGAGTCTTCAACTGTCTCGAGGCATAGGCAATCACATGCCCTCGCTGCATAAGAATACATCCCAACCCTCTGTGAGAGGCATCACAATATACAACAAAATTACCCGTACCTGAAGGAATCATCAGGACAGGTGCGCTGGTCAGCCTTTTCTTCAATTCCAGAAAGCTAGACTCACACTCTTCAGACCATAAGAATGGTGCATTCTTTTGTGTCAATTGTGTAATTGGCTTCGCAATACGGGAGAAATCTTGGATGAATCGTCTATAGTATCCCGCGAGACCCATGAAACTGCGTATTTCTGGTACAGAAGTCGGTCTCGGCCAACTGATCACAGCTTCCACTTTGCTCGGATCTACGGAAATACCATCTCCCGATATGATATGTCCCAAAAAGACAACTCGATTCAACCAAAATTCACACTTTGACAATTTGGCATACAGTCTCTCATTTCTCAGTGTTTGCAAAACAATTCTGAGATGTTCTGCATGCTCATTTCTGTTCTTAGAATACACCAGAATATCATCGATAAAGACAATAACAAAATCATCCAAATACCTCTGAAATATTTGATTCATCAAGCCCATAAATACCACCGGAGCATTTGTTAAACCAAAAGGCATAACAATAAATTCGTAATGCCCATACCTGGTTCGAAATGCTGTCTTCGGTATATCTACATCTCGGACTCGGAGCTGATGATATCCGGACCGTAAATCAATCTTAGAATATACAGACGATCCCTGTAATTGATCAAATAAATCATCGATCCTCGGCAATGGATATTTATTCTTTATCGTGGCTTTATTCAATTGCCTGTAATCGATACACAGCCGCATCGATCCATCTTTCTTTCGCACAAATAGCACCGGAGCACCCCAAGGAGATACACTAGGTCTGATATATCCCTTGGTTAGCAGATCTTCCAACTGTGCTTTCAATTCCTTCAGTTCTATTGGAGTCATCCTATACGGAGCTCTCGAAATAGGAGTGGTACCTGGAATCAAATCAATACTAAAATCTACCTCTCTCACTGGAGGTAACCCCGGAATCTCCTCTGGAAACACATCTGCATATTCCCGCACCACTGGTAAGTCTGCCAATGTCGGGCTCGATTTCTGTACATCTACAGCATACACAAGGAACACATCTGCTCCTTTCTGTAATAACTTATTCATAGACAAAGCTGAAATCAAGGGAATCCGAGATCTGGAACCCTTACCGTAGAATTTCCACTCCTCTGCCATTTCTGGTCTGAACCTGAAAATCTTGTGAAAACAATCCACGGTGGCTCTGTACTTTGTTAGCATATCAATACCCACTATACAGTCAAAGTCAGCTAGCCCAAGTACTATGCAATCTAGATCAATTTCATGACCCTCAAACTGTAAGATGCAATGTCTAACCGTAGTCACTGATATCAAACCACTTCCTAATGGAGAAGTAATAGACACGACATCTACAAAGACTCAACAGGCAATGAATGCGATAATGCAAATCGTTCTGATATGAATGTATGCGATGCACCCGTATCTATCAATATATAAGCAGGATAACCGCAAAGAGAACAATTACCTGCTATGACATCATCTGGGGCATCCTGTGCTTGCTCCTCTGTCAACGCAAACACTTGAGCCTGTTGTCGGGTCGGCTGACTCCCGGTGTGACCACCTCTGGCTCTAGGCTGGGTCTGTGCAGGTGGCGGCTGAAAGGAGTGTACGGATGAAGCTTGCCTCTCAGGCTGAGTCACTGATGCAGATGATCCTGCACCCTGAAATCTCGATGCACCACTTCTCTGAGGACACACCTTGGCATAATGACCCTGTTGCTTACATATATTGCATTTACCCAATACACCCTGACATTGTTCGGTGGCATGCTTACCTCCACAAGTACCACAATATCCACTCGTCACTTCTAAACTCTGGCCAGGACCTCTCTGTCTTGACCCGCTGGAGCTCGAAGAACTGCTCCCTGCCCTCTTAAACTGTTTGCCCTTTGCTTTCAGCTGATCTTTGCGTCCACTGCTACTACCGCCGCTTTCAAATCTAGGAGAAGGTTGTGCTGGAGGTAGTGGCGGTCTCGGACTCGGAGCAACATACGGAACACTCCGTTGCCTAAGCAATCCGGCTTCAGCTCCTTTGGCACGATTCAATGCATCAGCAAAATTGTCGGGTCTTCCCGTATTCACCAACGTAAAGATGTCTGAATTTAAGCCGTTTATAAACTGATCTGCTACGGCTTCATCATTACCTGAAACGTGAGGTGCAAGGCGAAGCAAAGAAGAAAATTTAGCGACATACTCTTCGATGTTCAATTTTCCTTGCCTCAGGTTTGCAAATTCAGCACCTTTATCTTTACGGTAGGATACAGGAAAGAATCGCTGATAAAACTCTGTCTTGAATGCTTTCCATGTAACCTCGGTGCCACGCTGTTCTAGTGCTCTCCTTATATTCACCCACCAATACTTAGCCACATCTTGCAGTTGATGGCCAATGAGTTTCACTCGCTTCTCATCGCTGTATCCTAGAGACTCGAATAACATTTCGATATCTTCCAACTAGCTTTCACAAGCAATTGCATTTTCTGTACCCTTTAAGGTCGGTGGTCGGAATGACTGGAATCGTTTTAATAGAGTCTCCATAGGCGTAGCAGTGACATCCATTGGATCACCAGATGTGCTACCCTGTTCCGGTACTACGGGTCGTAAAGGAACGGATGCTCTTCTAGGAGGCATGAATCTGATATTCAAACAGATTAGTATCCAATCTATACTAACTGTCTCAGCCCTCCTCTGATCATTTACCTCTGATCCAGAATCGGTTCTGATTCAGTCAATTACATGCTGTAATCAAATCAGATACAATACAACACATAATAGGGAAAGCAATAATCATGCTAGCACACAAAAGCAAGGAAGATGACTCGATCTACCCCGCTCATTCTACTCTATCTCAGTCTACAGAACCTACGGCTCTGATACCACCTGTTGTGGGGACCCGGGCTCTAATTCTTTTTCTAGGGATTAAATGGATCATTAATATAAAAAGTGGGTCAAATTTTCCGCTTTACAACAGTAATTCTAATGTATGTACACAAGCACAATTTCTTTATTTATATTACAACATAAAACATATCTTGTTCTAGTACATTCATCCAACTAGTGTTTAATACAAAACAGTAAATACAAATAGTCCAAGTCTACTAAAAACCACTAGTCCTCTGCTGCGCCCGTAGTCTCCACGCTATGTCAATCTCGTCTCTGTCTCGACCCAGATCCTGCCCCACCTGTTGTTATGCACACATACAGACATAACAACAGCCGGAAACTCCGGTGAGAACAAATCCCAGTATAAACATGTATACATGCATATAACAATTTAAATCATAAAACATGCTATCATGAAGAACATTCATATATATATATACATGCAATGCGAATCAAATCATGTCTAGACTCGACTCGACTATAACTCTAGGGATCCCGTATGAATAAGACGTCAATGGCTGTCACCTACCCTCCCACTCGGGGTGACGGTACGTCTTATTCCTAGACTTCGGTCTGAGCTGTATCTATGGCTGCAATAGGAGTCGTGGCTGCTCCTAAGCTGAGATACACCGAACATCTAGATAGTTGACGATGGCTGTCAACGACTCTCCTATCTTAAATGCAATGAATAGCAGTCTGTAAACAAAGCATGCTCATATTCATATCTGAATATCACAATAATCCCATATGCTGGAATACAATTCTATAATAAAAACATAATCATGTTACAATATTTGAATATAATTCCATAAACAATTTATAAACATGATACAATAAATACAACAATGCTAGTATGTGATTTTGGTTTGGGAAACTCAAATAAAGTCTTATTTGAGTTGTGGCTACCCAAACAACATGGTTTATACCTTTCTTGCACAACTTGGTCGTAGTCGAAGTCTCGAAGACGGATCTTAGCGATATCAATCTGAAATGGCAATGTTGATACATATTTTATCAATTCTTAACTCAATTCAACACTTCTACAATTACTAATACATCTAAACACAATTGACGGCATAACGACGTCGTTCCTCGCTACCAATCAATTCCATTCTCAACATATCTCACCAATCCATAATTCTCATCTTCTAATTATCATCAAAAACACATGAGATTATTCAAAATCTGCATACTTAATTCTAAATATGCTAGAAAATCGCAACAATAGCATATGACATTCGTTCTTTGATCTGTTTGCGAATCTACAACATCTACCTTCTCAAGAACATGATATGGAATTCAATTAATCATTTTCCCAATACATAATTATCACAACATGCTGGAGTTGAATGAAACTTACATTACTATGTAGCTAACAATGAGAGGAGCTCAAAACCGAGATCGGATTTAAATTTGAATGTGAAAATCTTGCACAAGCTAGCCTCAAAGTAAGATAACTTTCCTTTTCCCCCTTTCTCTCTCGGTGGTCTCAGCAATTGTGAGGAGAGAATGAAGACATTTCATATATATATTGCATGTAATTTCATACGTGTCTTCTTTAAAACCTTAACACATTTCAGTCGGCGCTCGGGCGGTAAGAATGTACCGCTCGGGCGCGACAGTTTCTGTCCAACTCTTTTCGGATGCCACTTTGGCGCTCGGGCGGTCAAAATATACCGCCCGGGCGCGGAAGGTTCTGCCCAAAACATAATTTTGTTGAACAATGGCGCTCGGGCGGGCTCTTTCTACCGCTCGGGCGCCACTCATTCTGTTCAAACATTGCACCCTTCACATTCTTTAACCAATCAAATCTCGGGATGTTCCATCTATGATTTTATCAATCCCGATTAACTAATAAAATCACAATTTCATAGCTTTAACATTTCCGGGCTTTACACGCAGAGTCGGTAAAAGAGTCAAATCACAAATCCTAGTATGTAGAGCCTCGATTTTGTCCCGTGTTGTAAGGACTAATGATATCATAACCACATACTTTTCATCTCGATGAATGATAACCACTTGGAAAGTCCGATGGAGGGTTGTTCGGTATAATTATCGAATGATTACTCATCTGCATGATTGGACATCTCTATGCCCTTACCATGAAACACAGTACACAACATCATAGATGAAAGTTTTAAGCTCAAGCGACCTTTATCCTTGTTTTTAGGCGACTGAATCGACTAAGAACTAATTTAGAATATGCAGTGTTTACAACGAGTTTCAAGATAGAATTACGATTCATTTGTATTAAAGTATAATCAAGATCTTTATCTATGTCGATTGCATGTGTATACAGATAAAAAAAACAAAACCATAAAATGTAAATTATATCAAAATAAAAATTGTTTATATTAACAGAGTCAATAAATTCTTTAGCCAACCGTTGGCTTACAGGACATCTACTATAACAATGTGATTATGGGTTATGGTTATTCTTGAACTTTGTATCTACTCTATGTTATGACTTTATTTCTGTACAGACTGTACTTTTGGTGATGAAGGAAAACAGAAGAAAAGGGGTTCACGAAGTTGTGGAGATGAAACTGCTGAGTTATACATAGAAACAATATGCAGTTTTATTGACGGATATTAGTAGCATTGCCTCATAAAAAACGCATTTTATTTCCTTAACAAGAGAAGTGAAAAAAGATGCAAAACACACAAAAGGTGATTTTATTCTCACATCTTATTAAAGTATAAGATTTGTCATCATTCTGGTAAGCAGAAAAACTTGTAGCGAAAGGTAAATATCATGTTTCCCTAGTTGGTGCAGCATCTGTACACGACGTACTTATCCATGATCTTGCCACACTCTGAGCAAACCACCCGCTCGGGGATATATCCAGCATGCCCTAGCAGGATCAGGCGGTTACAGTGGTGTTCAGGGTGGATAGCACGTATCTCTGTATCCAGCATGGTCACAAACGTTTCGGGATGATCCACCTTATACCCCCAAGTATTGTAAGCCTCTAAAACTGACAGCACTATATTGCCTTTGCCCTTCGTCATTTCATTGTTTCCCAGCTAAAAACTGCCCACCCTTGGTCACTGCTGTCAAATGTCATCAAGTCCATGATCTGTTGCATCACGTGGTCATCGTCCACCATCAAGGCAGTGTTTTCCTTGGATTTCCACATGCTCCACAGACTCATCCATAAGTACCAGACATAGTCATAGTATTCCTTGAGCGAGAAGATGTGGCTCAGTTTCTCTCGATCGATTATTTCATGGCACCGTCGGACTTTACCCTTTGGGTTGCGCTTACCGACATATAGCATTTCCAGGGGTACGTTTAGGGCATTACAACTGCTCTGGCTGACACAGTGAACCTACAGATCCAGTCAATGTCCCCCCTCCGTACAAGCATATCACTCTGTTGTCCCTGATATGTCAGACCAAAAGAAGTCTCAGTGATCAGTTTCATGTAGTCGAAATTGGGTTAGTCCCGCAATGTAGTAATAGTTTTTTTTAAAAATTTACCTATTCATACATACGTGTATTATTTGTACTTGCTTTACTAACATTTGATTCAGAAAACACATGGAATTTACGACTTTCTATATACCACCTAGGTTTCATGTTTTTTTTAATGTAATAGGGGTGGTGTGTGCAGTTACCCATGTTTTGAGGTTTGAGTGGGAGAGTGAATATATTTCTTTGATTCTTATGAAGGACTGGTTCCGAGTGGTATATGTGAATATTGCATTCATTGACATGCTTGCATTCACCATAGTATGTGGATGTCCGACTGTGCCAAATATAGACATATCATAGCTATATAGTAAATAAATCCATGGTAGTTTAATGATCACATACCCAGTCTGGAATTCGTGGATCAATGGAATATGCTAATAGTCCGATGTTTTCCAGGTTTTCTGATCAGAGAGCCACCTCCCTGGTTTTAGTGAAGGGAAAGCCAAACTACCCCAAATCCACATCATGGGTAAAGCGTCAAGATTGGATGGTTTCCCCTATGGATCCAATACTACGAGCATCAGCATGTGGACAAATTTACATACCTCTTGGATGTATCTGATGGCTACCTGTAAAATCAGTGAAGGGTGGTCCACTGAATACCATGGCATATTATTGTTCTTCAGTTCTTTAAATTGTATTTCTTGTGATTGGGAAAATGAGTTTGTTTGGTTGACAATGGGAATCCATAAAATCTCATACTCATGCCTTATTTATTGTTGGTTGTAGATCATATGAAGGACATTTAGTTCTTCGTGAGGCAGGTCGAGATCTGAAATCAGCAGTAGTACGTACTTTGCCCTCAGTCCGTCGAGCCTTTCCTGTAAGCAAAGAACTTTAGTTTCTCAGAATTTTAAGTCGTAGGAATCTTGAAATTTTATCATGTAAAATTAAAGAACCAACATTAAATCTTTTAGAACCATCATAGAGTGGCTTTTGATCATCCGTGGCACGAATCATCGCCCTCAATACTTTCATATTGTCAATGTGAGCAACCTCCATAAGTTTTTTGAATTCAGTGTATGAATCTTCAGTCTTCTTCCTATCTGCACATACGTGACGATATGATCGATGCAACGTGGGTATCACACTACCAAATACTCAATCATTGGTTTTTAAGGACATAGACCTTGGATTCGAGTCTGATCGGATATGTGAATATGAGGGTGAACAAAAAATATTTCTAGCATATCGTCCTTGTTTACATTTAACATCTTTGTTACTTTAACAATGTATCTGTTATTACTAGACAATACGAATCAGCATTTGACTTACTGATTAAGCCCTTACAAATCTGCAGTTGCTTTTGTAGGTGCTCTATCATGACTGAGAGCTTATGGGCCAAACTTCATATCTCCCATGACTCAGCAGTTGACAAGATGTACCTTGATAACAATAGACAAAGTTTTGAAGATTCATCACTGAAAAAATAAGTGGGTTAGTTTCAGTTACAAGCGATAAAAAAGGTGGATAATAAGATCAAGAGCATCATACTCGTGACCAGTGCCGATAAGGTTCAGGAGAACGGATGCACTGAACAGAAGACTCCTTAAGACCCAATAAACAGTTATTGGAATATGAGCAGTGGCAGCCTCCACTTTTGGTGTTTCACGGCTAATGTACAGAGATGAACGCTCCTTGAATTCTATAATACAGTGGGTCACCATCGTTATTGCAGTTAAGAGGTCAATTACTGCCACAAACTTCTTTCTCAAATCACTGGAATGTTCCATTGTGCTAGGTAAATCTTTGAGTGTGGCAATATTCTTGGCTAGTGGATTTTTGGTGTGAAGTTGCTCAACGAGCCAGAACTCGCCAAATTTGATGGAGAAAGCAGCAAAGGTAATGACCACCTTGGCATCCCATTAGTAGTTTGATAGTAATTTTAGGAGGTTCATGGTTAGTGAATCCACTTATGTTCTGGAAGTACATTTTCATATTATTTGTTACTGAAAAATTCGTGATTTGTAGTCATGTAATTTCAACAAAATGTTGTCTTTTGAGGGGAAATTAGGAACTTTACCTCACTGGAAACCTTGTTGATGGGAAATGCCATTAGTTGAACTATTTTAGTGTCATGGTAAGAACTTTGAGTGATGGTATCATGGTAGGAACTGGAGATGACCTTGTTATCAAGCGTGTCCAAATGGGCTCGAATTGGAGCAACCTATATTTGGGCAGAATGCCAGAGAATTATTATTAATAAAAAGGAAATAATTCTGAACGTGAAAAGGGTATGAATTATTATTATTTAAAAATGGTTTCTTGAACTAGAAAGTGTATAGTGAATAAATCTCTTGCATCTTATAGCAGTAGAATCAACAGTCAAAGGTTTTGCCAGGTTGATGATATCCTCCGCTATGAAAAGAACCGGTTTGACATCAAAATCTTCGATTTCTGGAGAATGGCTTCCGAGAATTTTCTTGGTAAGTGCACTATCATCTGCCAAAAATAAGGCACATTCCCCCCACCTCTCATGAGCTGGCCTCTACCAGGCACCGACGCACTCAGTTGCAGGGGGTTGATGATGTTGTGTTCGATTTCATGGATTGGCCTTAACCGTTGATCAGTTTCGAAATCCTTAACGAGCCCATTGATGATCGGAGATTTAGTAGGTTGTATTTTTTTGGTGGCAAATGTAACATTCTTTGTCTTAGGAAACACGTCCGGCTAGCTGTGCCGTCTGTGAAACTATATCAATGAAGCTCAAACACAGTCTTGTTAGAGTAACTCGAATTAACAGGTTTTCTAATAAGAAAAGATAGATCAATGTCAAATTTCAGCCCAGACAAAATGACAAGAACGTTAGGGTAGGCAGCGTGTACTATTTTTGCTCCTTTCTTCATGTGTCTGTCCATTACAAGACAATCGAAATCAATATTTTTGAATTCATGTTCAAGCCCCCCCCCCCCCCCCCCCCCCCCACACACACACACACATGAGTAGTTTGATACTGATTTTAGGAGGTTCATGGTTAGTGAATGCACTTCTATTCTGGAAGTACATTTTCATATTATCTGTTACTGAAAAAGTCGTGATTTTTAGTCATGTAATTTCAACAAAATGTTTTGAGGGGAAATTAGGAACTTTATCTCACTGGAAACCTTGTTGATGGGAAATGCCATTAGTTGAACTATTTTAGTGTCATGATAAGAACTATGAGTGATGGTATCATGGTAGGAACTGGAGATGACCTTGTTATCAAGCGTGTCCAAATGGACTCGAATTGGAACAACCTATATTTGGGCAGAATGCCAGAGAATTATTATTAATAAAAAGGAAATAATTCTGAACGTGAAAAGGGTATGAATTATTATCATTTAAAAATGGTTTCTTGAACTAGAAAATGTATAGTGAATAAACTTCTTGGATCCTATAGTAGTAGAATCAACAGTAAAAGGTTTTGCCAGGTTGATGATATCCTCCACTATGAAAAGAACCGGTTTGACATCAAAATCTTTGATTTCTGGAGAATGGGTTCCGAGAATTTGCCTGATAAGTGCACTATCATCTGCCGAAAAGAAGGCACATTCCCCCCACCTCTCATGAGCTGGCCTCTACCAGGCATCGACGCACTCAGTTGCAGGGGGTTGATGATGTTGTGTTCGATTTCATGGCTTGGCCTTAACCGTTGATCAGTTTCGAAATCCTTAACGAGCCCATTGATGATCATAGATTTAGTAGGTTGTATCTTTTCGGTGGCAAATGTAACATTCTTTGTCTTAGGAAACACGTCCCGGATAGCTGTGCCGTCTGTGAAACTATATCAATGAAGCTCAAACACAGTCTTGTTAGAGTAACTCAAATTAACAGGTTTGCTCATAATAAAAGATAGATCATTGTCGAATTTCAGCCCAGACAAAATGACAAGAACGTTGGGGTTGGCGACGTGTACTACTTCTGCTCCTTTCTGCATGTCTCTGTCCATTACAAGCCCATCAAAATCAATATTTTTAAATTCATGTTCAAGGCCCCCCTACCCACACACACACACACACACAAATTTTTCAGCGTGTTAGCCTCGTCGTCAACTTTAATATGAAGATTTGAGAGAGAGAAGAGAGACGCGCAGTCTGAACGATAAAGTTGTCAAAATTCAAGGGAGACATTAATTTGAAACTTCGATGTCCACCAAATAATAATGGGATAACGACGGATCCACAACCTGATTGGAGCTTTGACAACTTATTATCAGAGCTTTATACGATAGAAAAGAAGATTATCGCGACTTTAGATCTTTCTGTACCTTTTGACAAGGAGCATTCTAGGTAAATTTTTTATTTTACTTCATTATATGAAGTTCACTGGTTATAACTTTGTTTTACTTATTCAGAAACTTGAGAATTTCAAAGGAGAATTATTGCAGCAACTTGTCCACATACTTGGTTAGGGTTGCCTGATTGCCATGATGTGCAGTCTGTGAAATTATACCAATGAAGCTCAAACACAATTTTGTTAGAGTAACTCAAATTCACAGGTTTCCTAATAAGAAAAGATAGATCATTGTTGAATTTCAGCCCAGATAAAATGACAAGAACGTTGAGCTTGGCGGCGTGTACTACTTCTGCTCATTTCTGCATGTACCTGTCCATTACAAGCCCATCAAAATCAATATTTTTAAATTCACCCCCACCTCTCATGAGCTGGCCTCTACCAGCCACTGACGCACTCAGTTGCAGGGGGTTAATGATGTTGTGTTCGATTTCATGGCTTGGTCTTAACCGTTGATCAGTTTTGAAATCCTTAACGAGCCCATTGATGATTGGAGATTTAGTAGGTTGTACCATTTCGGTGGCAATGGTAACATTCTTTGTCTTAGGAAACACGTCCCGGCTAGCTGTGTCGTCTGTGAAACTATACCAATGAAGCTCAAACACAATCTTGTTAGAGTAATTCAAATTCACAGGTTTGCTAATTAAAAAGATAGATCATTGTCGAATTTTAGCCCAGAAAAATGACAAGAACATTGGGGTTGGCAGCAAGTACTACTTCTGCTCCTTTCTGCATGTACCTGTCTATTACAAGCCCATCAAAATCAATATTTTTAAATTCATGTTCAAGCCTTTTGACAAGAAGAAACATAGGTAAATTTTTTATTTTGCTTCATTATATGAAGTTTATTGGTTATAACTTTGTTTCACTCATAAAGAAACTTGAGAGTTTCAAAAGAGAATTATTGCAGCAACTTGCCTACATACTTGGTTAGGGTTGCTTGATTGCCATGATGTGCCGTCTGTGAAACTATACCAATAAATCTCAAACACAATCTAGTTAGAGTAACTCAAATTCACAGGTTGGCTAATAAAAATGATAGATTATTAATGAATTTAAGCCCAGACAAAATGACAAGAACGTTGGGGTTGATGGCGTGTACTACTTCTGCTCCTTTCTGCATGTACCTGTCCATTACATGCCCATCAATATCAATATTTTTAAATTCATGTTCAATCTCCCCCTCCCCCCCACGATTTTTGGCATGTTAGCCTCGCCTTCAACTTTAATATGAAGATTTGAGAGAGAGAAGAGAGACGCGCAGTCTGAATGATGAAGTTGTCAAAATTCAGGGGAGTCATTAAATTGGAACTTCGCTGTCCACCAAATATTAAAGGGATAACGGCGATCCACAACCTGATTGGAGCTTTGACAACTTATTATCAGAGCATGATATGATTGAAAAGAAAATTATCGCGAATTTAGATCTTTCTGTACATTTTGACAAGAAGCAGTCTAGGTAAATTTTTTTATTTTGCTTCATTATATGAAGTTTATTGGTTATAACTTTGTTTTACTCAGTCAGAAACTTGAGAGTTTCAAAGGAGAATTATTGCTGCAACTTGCCAACATACTTGGTTAGGGTTACCTGATTGCCATGATGTGCGATATGTGAAACTATACCAATGAAGCTCAAACACAATCTTGTTAGAGCAAATCAAATTCACAGGTTTGCTAATAAAAAAGATAGATTATTGTCGAATTTCAGCCCAAATAAATGACAAAAACATTGGGGTTGGCGGCGTGTACTTCTTCTGCTCCTTTCTGCATGTAGCTGTCCATTACAAGCCCATCAAAATCAATATTTTTAAATTAATGTTCAAGCCCCCCTCCCCCCATGATTTTTGGCATGTTAGCCTCGCCTTCAACTTTAATATGAAGATTTGAGAGAGAAAAGAGAGACGTGCAGTCTGAATGATGAAGTTGTCAAAATTCAGGTAAGTCATTAATTTGGAACTTCGTTGTCCACCAAATACTAATGGGATAACGGCAATCCACAACCTGATTGGAGCTTTGACAACTTATTATCAGAGCTTGATACGATTGAAAAGAAGATTATCTTGAATTTAGATCTTTCTGTAGCTTTTGACAAGAAGCAGCCTAGGTAAATTTTTTATTTTGCTTCATTATATGAAGTTTATTGGTTATAACTTTGCTTTACTCATTCAGAAACTTGAGAGCTTCAAAGGAGAATTATTGCAGCAACTTGCCCACATACTTGGTTAGGGTTGCTTGATTGCCATGCTGTGCAATCTGTGAAACTATACCAATGAAGCTCAAACACAATCTTGTTAGAGTAACTCAAATTCACATGTTTGCTAATAAAAAAGATAGATCATTATCGAATTTCAGCCCAGAAAAAATGGCGAGAACATTGAGGTTGGCGGCGTGTACTACTTTTGCCTCTTTCTGCATGTACCTGTCCATTAAAATCCCATCATAATCAATATTTTTAAATTCATGTTCCCCGCCCCCCACCAGGATTTTTGGCATGTTAGCCTCACCTTCAACTTTAATATGAAGATTTGAGAGAGAAAAGAGAGACACGCAGTCTAAATGATGAAATTGTCAAAATTCAGGGGAGTCATTAATTTGGAACTTCACTGTCCACCAAATATTAATGGGATAACGACGATCCACAACCTGATTGGAGTTTTGACAACTTATTATCAGAGCTTGATACGATTGAAAATAAGATTATGACGAATTTAGATCTTTCTGTACCTTTTGACAAGAAGCAGCCTAGGTAAATTTTTTTTATTTTGCTTCATTCTATGAAGTTTATTGGTTATAATTTTTTTTTACTCATTCAGAAACTTGAGAGTTTCAAAGGAGAATTATTTCTGCAACTTGCCAACATACTTGGTTAGGGTTGCCTGATTGCCATGATGTGCGATATGTGAAACTATACCAATGAAGCTCAAACACAATCTTGATAGAGTAACTCAAATTCACAGGTTTTGTGACACCCTGACCCGTAACAGTAAAATACACAGCGGAATTTAAAATTTTCTTTCACTGGAAGGAGTTTCAAAATACATTTCATAAAAATGTTTACAAAATAGCAATACATGATCATTTAAATGACATAACAAAATACAAAATATCATTCCTATGATCATGCCAAAATCTTCCTTCCAATCTTCGTATGCATATGACTCCCATCCACAGTCAACGTCCCGGTCCGTCGCTCTTATCTGCATCACATGAATAAACTGAAATGAGAATAAATCTCAGCAAGTGGAACTCTACATAGCAATGATACATAGTATACTCTGTAAAACATGGCTTTTAAATCATAAATACCATCAACTCTGAAACATAAATACTGTAGCAATAGCATATCAATAAGATGGTATTTCTCTTTTCTCTGGTTGGATTGATGTCAATAGTATCTCTGACTGTGGGTGCAAATATCCTATATCGATATAAACCGAGAACTCTGAGGGATATAAGCCTATGGGCGATGACCATCTAATTGCATGCAATGCTCTGACTATGATTAATCAATCCAATAAAACATTTGAACTCTGTATAACATTTAAAGCCGTCGTTTCGAAATCTCTATCTTTTCTCTTATATTCCCTTTTAACAATAGTGAGACATCAATGCCTCCAATAGATAATCAATAGGATAAATACATAACAATGAATCAATTGAAGGGAATATCACTTTGAAACCTTTAAAACACAATACATATAATATCATGTGAGCAAAGGGATGAAATTCTACTTACAACCCCAATAGAACACCTCAAACTTAGCTCTTGGACACCACCTACAACAATAATCCATAAATAACACCAATATCAACTCTATAATCCCATAAACAAGTCAAATAATCCATTAACCAACTCAAACATCAAGCCCAAGTCAACTCTTAACTCGAAACCTCAATAGAATCGCACCAAAAGCTTACCTAAGCTTCCTTATACCACGGAGAACGTCGATCTCAAGTCGGAAATCCAAACAACTCCAAGAATCAAAGGTAGGAAACAAAAGAAATGGAGGAAAACCCTTGGAAAAGAGAGGAAATCTCGAATGGAAGAGAAAGGATAGGATAAGGTATGGCCAACAACTCCAAAAAGTAGCTAAATATCTCGCCCATACTTACACCGCGGGTGCGCTACCACAAGCACCGCAGGTGCGCTAAGCCTTCGGCCAACCAGAATAAAATCCATGCACGAACACCGCGGGTGCGGTGCTGCAAATACCGCGGGTGCGGTCTCACCGCGGGTGCGGTCCTTGCACTGCCGCGGGTGCGGTAATGCCACGGCCTTCCAAATCCAAAATGATGAATAGTACACCGCGGGGGCACTCCTCTAAGAGCGCGGGTGCACTCTAGCCACGGCAATGAACAATACACAACCAACTAAAATCGATCCGAAACGCTGAAACGAACAACCAACAACATCTAAAACCTCCAGATAACAATACCAATAATACTATGGCCCAAAACACAACTCTAACATCTAAATCATAAACCCAATAAACACAATAAAGCTTAAACCGTACCGTACACCGAGCTCGGCTATTACAGGTTTGCTAATAAAAAAGATAGATTATTGTCGAATTTCAGCCCAGAAAAATGACAAAAACATTAGGGTTGACGGCGTGTACTTCTTCTGCTTTTTTCTGCATGTAGTTGCCCATTACAAGCCCATCAAAATCAATATTTTTAAATTAATGTTCAAGCCCCCCCTCCCCCCCCCCCCCACGATTTTTGACATGTTAACCTCGCCTTCAACTTCAATATGAAGATATGAGAGAGAAAAGAGAGACGTGCAGTCTGAATGATGAAGTTGTCAAAATTCAAGGGAGTCATTAATTTGGAACTTCCATGTTCACCAAATACTAATGGGATAACGGTGATCCACAACCTGATTGGAGCTTTGACAACTTATTATCAGAGCTTGATACGATTGAAAAGAAGATTATCTTGAATTTAGATCTTTCTGTACCTTTTGACAAGAAGCAGCATAGATAAATTTTTTATTTTTCTTCATTATATGAAGTTTATTGGTTATAACTTTGTTTCACTCATTCAGAAACTTGAGAGTTTCAAAAAAAAAATTATTGCAGCAACTTGCCCACATACTTGGTTAGGGTTGCTTGATTGCCATGATGTGTTGTCTGTGAAACTATACCAATTAAGCTCAAACACAATCTTGTTAGAGTAACACAAATTCACAGGTTTGCTAATAAAAATGATAGATCATTAATGAATTTCAGCCCAGACTTGGGGTTGACGGTGTGTACTACTTCTGCTCCTTTCTCCATGTACCTGTCCATTACATGCCCATCAATATTTATAAATTCATGTTCAATCTCCCCCCCCCCCCCCCCCCCCACGATTTTTGGCATGTTAGCCTCGCCTACAACTTTAATATGAAGATTTGAGAGAGAGAAGAGAGACGCGCAGTCTGAATGATGAAGTTGTCAAAATTCAGGGGAGTCATTAAATTGGAACTTCGCTGTCCACCAAATATTAAAGGGATAACGGCGATCCACAAGCTGATTGGAGCTTTGACAAATTATTATCAGAGCTTGATACGATTGAAAAGAAAATTATCGTGAATTTAGATCTTTCTGTACCTTTTGACAAGAAGCAGCCTAGGTAAATTTTTTATTTTGCTTCATTATATGAAGTTTATTGGCCATAACTTTGTTTTACTCATTCAGAAACTTGAGAGTTTCAAAGGAGAATTATTGCTGTAACTTGCCAACATACTTGGTTAGGGTTGCCTGATTGAATTGATGTGCGATCTGTGAAACTATAACAATGAAGCTCAAACACAATCTTGTTAGAACAACTAAAATTCACAGGTTTGCTAATAAAAAGATAGATTAATGTCGAATTTCAGCCCAGAAAAATGACAAAAACATTGGGGTTGGCGGCGTGTACTTCTTCTGCTCCTTTCTGCATGTAGCTGTCCATTACAAGCCCATCAAAATCAATATTTTTAAATTAATGTTCCAGCCCCCCTCCCCCCACGATTTTTGGCATGTTAGCCTCGCCTTCAACTTTAATATGCAAATTTGAGAGAGAAAAGAGAGACGTTCAGTCTGAATGATGAAGTTGTCAAAATTCAGGGAAGTCGTTAATTTGGAACTTCGTTGTCCACCAAATACTAATGGGATAACGGCGATCCACAACCTGATTGGAGCTTTGACAACTTATTATCAGAGCTTTATACGATTGAAAAGAAGATTATCTTGAATTTAGATCTTTCTGTAGCTTTTGACAAGAAGCTGCCTAGGTAGATTTTTTATTTTGCTTCATTATATGAAGTTTATTGGTTATAACTTTTCTTTACTCATTCAGAAACTTGAGAGCTTCAAAAGAGAATTATTGCAGCAACTTGCCCACATACTTGGTTAGGGTTGCCTGATTTCCATGCTGTGCAATCTGTGAAACTATACCAATGAAGCTCAAATACAATCTTGTTAGAGTAACTCAAATTCACATGTTTGCTAATAAAAAAGATAGATCATTGTCTAATTTCAGCCCAGAAAAAATGACGAGAACATTGGGGTTGGAGACGTGTACTACTTCTGCTTCTTTCTGCATGTACCTGTCCATTACAATCCCATCAAAATCAATATTTTTAAATTCATGTTCCCTGCCCCCCACCTGAATTTTTGGCTTGCTAGCCTCACCTTCAACTTTAATATGAAGATTTGAGAGAGAAAAGAGAGACACGCTGTCTGAATGATGAAATTGTCAAAATTCAGGGGAGTCCTTAATTTGGAACTTCACTGTCCACCAAATATTAATGGGATAACGACGATCCACAACCTGATTGGAGTTTTGACAACTTATTATCAGAGCTTGATACGATTGAAAATAAGATTATGGCGAATTTAGATCTTTCTGTACCTTTTGACAAGAAGCAGCCTAGGTAAATTTTTTTATTTTGCTTCATTCTATGAAGTTTATTGGTTACAACTTTGTTTTACTCATTCAGAAACTTGAGAGTTTCAAAGGAGAATTATTGCAGCAATTTGCCAACATACTTGGTTAGGGTTTCTTTATTGCAATGATGTGCAATCTGTGAAACTATACCAATGAAGCTTGAACACGGTCTTGTTAGAGTAACTCAAATTCACAGGTTTTCTAATAAGAAAAGATAGATCATTGTCGAATTTCAGCCCAGACAAAATGACAAGAATGTTGGGATTGGCAGCGTGTACTACTTCTGCTCTTTTTTGCATGTACATGTCCATTACAAGCCCATCAAAATCAATATTTTTTAATTCATGTTCATGCCCCCCCTCCCCACCACGACTTTTGGCATGATAGCCTAGCCTTCAACTTTAATATGAAGATTTGAGTGAGAAAAGAGAGACGCGCAGTCTGAATGATGAAGTTGTCAAAATTCAGGGGAGTCGTTAATTTGGAACTTCGTTGTCCACCAAATATTAATGGGATAACGACGATCCACAACCTGATTGAAGTTTTGACAACTTATTATCAGAGCTTGATACGATTGAAAAAAAAAAATTATGGCGAATTTAGATCTTTCTGTACCCTTTGACAAGAAGCAGCTTAGGTAAAATTTTTATTTTGCTTCGTTATATGAAGTTTATTGCTTATAACTTTGTTTTACTCATTCAGAAACTTGATAGTTTCAAAGGAGAATTATTGTAGCAACTTGCCCTCATACTTGGTTAGGGCTGCCTGATTGCCATGATGTGCCGTATGTGAAACTATAACAATGAAGCTCACACAATCTTGTTAGACTAACTCAAATTCACAGGTTTGCTAATAAGAAAAGAGAGATTATTGTCGAATTTCAACTTAGACAAAATGACAAGAACGTTGGGGTTGGCGGCGTGTACTATTACCTCCCCCCTCTTCCCCATACACAATCAAGTTTACCCGTTCCTTAATTCTTAGTGTACACCAGGATTTGGATCACCCTTTGTTTTTTGCAGTGATGATTCTGATTATGTGTTTCATGTTGATGCTCAATGTGATTTTATGGATAAAGTGGGATTACCAGAAGGTGCACTCCATGAGCTAAATTATGATTTTCAACTTTATGTTTCGGTGAGTAGACATACTTGATTTGTGTGTGATTATTTGGGAAAATGATATCAACGAGGTTAACAACTCTGAACTCTCTTTTGCCATCAACTCCAGTTTTCATGATAGATTAGTGCGTGTTTGATCTTAATTTTTTCATTCATTCTTTTAACATCATAGGACTAATAGTTGTTGACCTTTTTTCCCATTTTTTGACACACATGAGGAAGTGAAAAATAAAATATCAATCTTAGAGACAAATTTGGTTACAAAGAATGAGAATTTTGCTTCTGAAATTGCTAAAATCGATAAGCATAGAAGAACACAGCAAGAGAGGGAGCGAAAATTTGATTTGTAGTATCAACGTACAATGTATGACCTTTTAAAATGCATACCTCGACTCTTAATTTTCATTATGTTTCCTATATCTAAATGTTGAAATGGGTTTGAGACTTTCTAACCCGGTATATTTTATGTATGCTTTGAAGATATTATTTCTTTTAGCAACTTCCTTTGGAGTTTCTCCCATAATAAGTGGCTGCTTGAAAGCCAATTTGGAAACTCTTCCTTTCGAAAAATCTTATATATGTAGCTGTACTACCTGATAACTCATAGTATCTATTGGTAATGGTAAGTAACACTTATCTTTTAATTGACTACCTGACAAAACTCATCAGATTTGTTACTGCTTTGAGATTATAAAGTTCCATGACACTTGTGATTATTGGAAGATCATTAAGGTGTACATATATGATTGGAATATGAATTTAATTTATCTGAAAATTGTTTAAACTATCTGTGATCTACATCTCAATTATGATGACCTTGTTATCATTTTTCACTACTCAGAAATTCTTTCAAGTGTTTAGCGAGGCTTTCAAGGTTGCGTTCCTATTATGTCTACTCTGATAATTTGAATAGAATGAGAATACAGAGATTAAGACTTTATTGAATTATGGCAGTGCAGAAGCACTTAATAATCACCTTACAGCTGTGCAAAGAGATAATGAGCACATATCACAACTAGATGATAAAAGAATAAGAGACGACGCAGCTCGTGAAGAGGCTAAACGGAAAGAGAAGGCTCACGTAGAAGAAAAAATACGTCAAGAAAGGATCAAAGCTGAAGAAGAGGTTCTTTCTGCACGTATATCATTTAAATATTTTTTGTATCTAAACATTATGTATGCTTATTGGCGTTCATCGTCTCTATAATTCTTTTATTTCTTTTTTATGTTACGGCAACTAGCCAATCTTATCTCAAAGTAAGACAGCCCTTACTGTAATAGAAAAATGATTCGATCGAATTCATAAATATTTTCTTGAGCCTTTTGGAATTTGTTTTTCCCCCATGGAAAAAAGTTAGATGTGACAGACATTCATATATGAAAAAAAAACTTATCGCGAATTTAGAACTTTCTGTAACTTTTGACAAGAAGCGGCCTAGGTAAAATTTTCATATTTCTTCTTTATATGAAGTTTATTTGTTTATAACTTTGCTTTACTCATTCAAAAACTTGAGAGCTTCAAAGGAGAATTATTGCAGCAACTTGCCCACATACTTGGTTAGGGTTGCCTGATTGCCATGTTGTGCCGACTCTGAAACTATACCGATGAAGCTCAAACACAATCTTGTTAGAGTAACTCAAATTCACAGGTTTGCTAATAAGAAAAGATAGATCATTGTCGAATTTTGGCCCAGACAAAATGACAAGAACGTTGGGGTTGGCGGCGTGTACTACTTCTGCTCCTTTCTGCAGGTACATGTCCATTACAAGCCCATCAAAATCAATATTTTTAAATTCATGTTCAAGCACCCCCAATGATTTTTGGCATGTTAGCCTCGCCTTCAACTTTAATATGAAGATTTGAGAGAGAGAAGAGAGACGCGCAGTCTGAATGATGAAGTTGTCAAAATTCAGGGGAGTAATTAATTTGGAACTTCCCTGTCCACCAAATATTAATGGGATAACGGCGATCCATAACCTGATTGGAGCTTTGACAACTTAATATCAGAGCTTGATACGATTGAAAAGAAGATTATCGGGAATTTAGATCTTTCTGTACCTTTTGACAAGAAGCAGCCTAGGTAAATTTTTTATTTTGCTTCATTATATGAAGTTTATTGGTTATAACTTTGTTTTACTCATTTAGAAACTTGAGATTTTCAAAGGAGAATTATTGCAGCAACTTAATATTGTTAGAGTAACTCAAATTCACATGTTTGCTAATAAGAAAAGATAGATCATTGTCGAATTTCAGCCCAGACAAAATGACAAGAACATTGGGGTTGGTGATGTGGACTACTTTTGCTCCTTTCTGCATGTACTTGTCCATTACAAGCCCATCAAAATCAATATTTTTAAATTCATGTTCAAGCATCCACCCCTCCCCCCCACGATTTTTGGCATGTTAGCCTCGCCTTCAACTATAATATGAAGATTTGAGAGAGAGAAGAGAGACACGTAGTCTGAATGACGAAGTTGTCAAAATTCAGGGGAGTCATTAATTTGGAACTTCACTGTCCACCAAATATTAATGGGATAACGGCGATCCATAACTTGATTGGAGCTTTGACAACTTAATATCAGAGCTTGATACGATTGAAAAGAAGATTTTCACGAATTTAGATTTTTCTGTACCTTTTGACAAGAAACAGCCTAGGTAAATTTTTTATTTTGCTTCATTATATGAAGTTTATTGATTATATTTTTGTTTTACTCATTCAGAAACTTGAGAGTTTCAAAGGAGGATTATTGCAGCAACTTGCCCACATACTTGGTTAGGGTTGCCTGATTGTCATGATGTGCAGTATGTGAAACTATACCAATGAAACTCAAACACAATCTTGTTAGAGTAACTCAAATTCACAGGTTTGCAAAAAAAAATAGATCATTGTCGAATTTCGGCCCAGACAAAATGACAAAAACGTTGGGGTTGGCGGCGTGTACTATTTCTGCTCCTTTCTGCATATACCTGTCTATTACAAACCTATCAGAATCAATATTTTTAAATTCATGTTCAAGTGCAACCCCCCCCCACCACGATTTTTGGCATGTTAGTCTCGCCTTCAACTTTAATATGAAAATTTGAGAGAGAAAAGAGAGACGCACAGTCTGAATGATGAAGTTGTAAAAATTCAGGGGAGTCATTAATTTGGAACTTCGTTGTCCACCAAATATTAATGGGATAACGGCGATCCACAACCTGATTGGAGTTTTGACAACTTATTATCAGAGCTTGATACGATTGAAAAGAAGATTATCGTGAATTTAGATCTTTTTGTACCTTTTGACAAGAAGCAACCTAGGTAAATTTTTTATTTTGCTTCATTATATGAAGTTTATTGGTTATAACTTTGTTTACTCATTCAGAATATTGAAAGTTTCAAAGGAGAATTATTGCAGCAACTTGCCAACATACTTGGTTATGGTTGCCTGATTGCCATGATGTGCAATCTATGAAACAATACTAATGAAACTCAAACACAATCTTGTTAGAGTAACTCAAATTCACAGGTTTGCTAATAAAAAAAGATAGATTATTGTCGAATTTCAGCCCAGAAAAAATGACAAGAACATTGGGGTTGGCGGCGTGTACTACTTCTGTTCCTTTCTGCATATACCTGTCCATTACAAGCCTATCTGAATCAATATTTTTAAATTCATGTTCAAGCGCCCCCCCCCCCCCCCCACGATTTTTGGCATGTTAGCCTCGCATTCAACTTTAATATGAAGATTTCAGAGAGAAAAGAGAGACGCGCAGTCTGAATGATGAACTTGTTAAAATTCAGGGGAGTCATTAATTTGGAACTTCGCTGTCCACCAAATATTAATGGGATAACGACGATCCACAATCTGATTGGAGCTTTGACAACTTATTATCAGAGCTTGATACGTTTGAAAATAAGATTATCGCGAATTTAGATCTTTCTGTTTCTTTTGACAAGAAGTAGCCTAGGTAAATTTTTTAAAAGAGAATTATTGCAGCAACTTGCCCACATACTTGGTTAGGGTTGCCTGATTGCCATGATGTGCCGTCAGTGAAACTATACCATTGAAGCTCAAACACAATTTTGTTAGAGTAATTCAAATTCACAAGTTTGCTAATAAGAAAAGATAGATCATTGTCGAATTTCAGCTCAGACAAAATGACAAGAACGTTGGGGTTGGCGGCTTGTACTACTTCTACTCCTTTCTGCATGTACCTTTCCATTACAAGACCAGCAAAATAAATATTTTTAAATTAATGCTCAAACCTCCCCCTCCTCCCCTTAAACAATCAAGTTTACATGTTCCTTAATTCTTAGTGTACACCAGGTTTTTGATCACCCTTTGTTTTTTTTTTGCAGTGATGATTCTGATTATGTGTTTCTGTTGATGCTCAATGTCATTTGATGGATAAAGTGGGATTAGCAGAAGGCGCACTCCATGAGCTAAATCATGAATTTCTGCTTTATGTTTCGATGAGTAGACATACTTGATTTGTGTGTGATGATTTGGGAAAATGATATCAACGAGGTTAACAACTCTGAACTCTCTTTTGCCATCAACTCTAATTTTCATGATAGATTAGTGCGTGTTTGATCTTAATTTTTTCATTCATTCTTTTAACATCATAGGACTAATAGTCGTTGACCTTTCTTCCCATTTTTCTGACACACAGGAGGAAGTGAGAAATAAAATATCAATCTTAGAGACAAATTTGGTCACGGAGAATGAGAAGTTTGCTTCTGAAATTGCTAAAACCGATAAGCATAGAAGAACACAGCAAGAGAGGGAGCGAAAATTTGATTTGCAGTATCAACGTACAATGTATGACCTTTTAAACTGCATACCTCGACTCTTAATTTTCATTATATTTCCTATATTTAAATGTTGAAATGGGTTTGAGACTTTCTAACCCGGCATATTTATGTATGCTATGAAGATGTTCTTTCTTTTAACGACTTCCTTTGGAGTTTCTCCCATAATAAGTGGCTGCTTAAAAGCCAATTTGGAAATTCTTTCTTTTGAAAAATCTTATATCTGTAGCTATACTACCTGATAACTCATAGTATCTATGGGTAGTGGGAAGTAACACTTATCTTGTAATTGACTACCTGACAAAACTCATCAGATTTGTTATTGTTTTGAGATTATAAAGTTCCATGACACTTGTGACTATTGGAAGGTCATTAAGGTGCACATATATGATTGGCATATGAATTCAATTTATCTGAAAATTGTTTAAACTATCTGTGATTTACATCTCAATTATGATGACCTTTATATTAGTTTTCACTGCTTAAAGATTCTTTCAAGTGATTAGCGAGGCTTTCAAGGTTGCGTTCCTATTATGTCTACTCTGATAATTTGAATAGAATGAGAATACAGTGATTAAGATTTTATTGAATTATGGCAGTGTAGAAGCACTTAATAATCACCTTACAGCTGTACAAAGAGATCATGAGCACATATCACAACTAGAAGATAAAAGAATAAGAGACGACGCATCTCGTGAAGAGGCTAAACGGAAAGAGAAGGCTCACATAGAAGAAAAAATACGTCAAAAAATGATCAAAGCTGAAGAAGAGGTTCTTTCCGCACGTATATCATTTAAATATTTTTTGTTTCTAAACATTATGTATGCTTATTGGCGTTCATCGTCTCTATAATTCCTTTATTTCTTTTTATGAAGATTTGAGAGAGAGAAGAGAGACACGTAGTCTGAATGATGAAGTTGTCAAAATTCAGGGGAGACATTAATTTGGAACTTCGTTGTCCACCAAATATTAATGGGATAACGGAGATCCACAACCTGATTGGAGTTTTGACAACTTAATATCAGAGCTTGATACGATTGAAAATAAGATTATCGCGAATTTAGATCTTTCTGTACCTTTTGACAAGAAGCAGCCCAGGTAAATTTTTTACTTTTTTTCATTATATGAAGTTTATTGGTTATAACTTTGTTTTACTCATTCAGAAACTTGAGAGTTTCAATGGAGAATTATTGCAGCAACTTGCTGACATACTTGGTTAGGGTTGCCTGATTGCCATGATGTTCCGTCTGTGAAACTATACCAATGAAGGTCAAACACAATCTTGTTAGAGTAATTCAAAATCACAGGTTTGCTAATAAAAAAGATAGAACATTAACGAATTTCAACCCAGAAAAAATGACAAAAACGTTGGGGTTGGCGGGGTGTACTACTTCTACTCCATTCTGCATGTACCTGTCCATTACAAACCCATCAAAATCAATATTTTTAAATTCATGTTCAAGCACCCCCAACGATTTTTTGCATGTTAGCCTCGCCTTCAACTTTAATATGAAGATTTGAGAGAGAGAAGAAAGACGCGCAGTCTGAATGATGAAGTTGTCAACATTCAAGAGAGTCATTAATTTGGAACTTCGCTGTCCACCAAATATTAATGGGATAACGGAGATCCACAACCTGGTTGGAGCTTTGACAACTTATTATCAGAGCTTGATACGATTGAAAAGAAGATTATCGCGAATTTAGATCTTTCTGTACCTTTTGACAAAAAGCAGCCTAGGTAAATTTTTTATTTTGCTTCATTATATGAAGTTTATTGGTTATAAATTTGTTTTACTCATTTAGAAACTTGAGAGTTTCAAAGGAGAATTATTGCAGCAACTTGCCAATATACTTGGTTAGGGTTAACTGATTGACATGATGTGTAGTCTTTGAAACTATACTTATGAAGCTCAAACACAAATTTGTTAGAGTAATTCAATTTCACAGGTTTGCTAATAAAAAAGATAGATCATTGTCGAATTTCAGCCTTGACAAAAACATTGGGATTGACGGCGTGTACTACTTCTGCTCCTTTCTGCACTCTCTGCGTTAGCCCAAATTACATCTTTCTTCGCTGCGCTCAAAGGTCGCCTCAGTGTTTCATATTTTAATTTCATAGTTGAACCTTCTCAAGGTGTGTGCCCACTAATATGTTCCCTTTTGGCGAAGAAAAAAGATTATTTTGATAGAGATAAACTCTTGACATAAACTGCAAAATCTCAAGTTGTATTTGGATGGAGAGATTTGAAACGAAATAATTTCAAAAAATTCCACTTACGTTAATTGTAACGAACCGTATTCTACACTACTTAAAATTTGCGGAAGAATTAAAAATTTTCTTAAATAAAACATTCATACGGTCGTCACTCAACATTCATAAAAATAAATCTCACCATCATCCGTCATCAATAAAATTTTGCTAAAATAAACTGTCTCAAAACGTCTCACGTTCAAATCAAAACATCAGAGTATTTTAAAAATTTGCATAAACATAAACTTGCGGTCCTCGGGTTTAGCCTGCCACTCAGCCCAAGCCTGCCCCTTGGTCATCACCTCCTGTCTCCTCAACATAGTCACCTGCATCGATCAAGTCTAGTGAGTCTAAAGACTCAACACGTATAAACTGGAATAACGAGTACTACATATTAAGGTCGCATGCAACTTTAAAATAGGACATACATAATTTGAAACTTGAACTTGCGCATTAAAACTTGAACATACGTACATACATACTACGACGTGCCATAACTTAACCTTTCATAAACATGATGCATACTTGAACATACTTTAACATACATAACTTCATCATTTGCGTAGAGGATGTTTCAAAGCGAGTGACCCGTAACATAAATGAGCCTGATCAGACTATACCACAGTACTGGGCTGACAGGGACGTATCCACTGCCGCATACATAAGATCCCTGTTCATAATTTAACAGGCCAGTTGATCCACGTTCATAATTTAACGCTTCACAACCACGATCTAACCCGTTCATAATTTAACGGGCGGATTGGTCCCCGTTCATAATTTAACGCTTTCCAATCCTAACATAATTTGGTCACAAGACATTTAGCATACCTCGAAAACTTAAAATATTTTATTGCACGTCATACATACTTACTTGGCGTTGAGGGATTCGTTGGACTTCGATCGGGGCCGTTGCTGCAACATACTAACCTAAACTTGTATGCTCAACTCACATAACTTAACGTAGAAATCATACTTACTCTCGAGTTCGATCATTTCTTAGGACGTTCTAAAATTTCCCATGACTCGATCATGAAAACATCATATTAAACCTTAACTTAAAACCTCAACCCAATTCCTAAGTGAATGAAAGAATGTATCCCAAAAATAGGAGGACACGGACCCCGTGTCTGGGTCCTGGCTTGGGTCCGTGTAGACACTGTATGGGGTGTGTGTAGAAAAGCAAGGGCACGGACCCCGTCTAAAGGTCCGAGTTAGGGTCCGTGTAGATACTGTAAAAGGAGTACTCGGAAAGGGGAGAGGCACGGACCCCGTGCTTGGGTCCGTGTGAGGGTCCGTGTACACTCGGGTCCTAGACATTGCTGAGGGAACAAAGGCACGGACCCCGTGTCAGGGTCCGTGTACAGGTCCGTGCACCCACTGTAATCGCGAACTTACGAAAATTCTGAACACCTAATATTCATCCTTCTAGACTCGGTTATACGGACCATGCACCGACACCTCGAGACTCATCCTAGCATACCGCAACATAAAACCCAAATTGTACAAACGTTTCAAGACAACAGTGTTCGCTCTACGACACACACGACCCAAAATATGGCAATTGACATCAAACTGTTTCCTACGACTTCTAGTTAGCTCGAGTGCCTATCGACATGAAACGTAACCTCAAAAAAACACTCTTAACATCATTACTAACATACCCGTACGCAGCAACAATCGCCCGTCGATTTCCAACGAAGCCTGCAACTTAAAACTTCAAGAAACGTATCAATAACATAATTTTCTGAAAATTTCAGTTTGCGCAGTCGCACGGAAAATATCATAACTCACTCATTTTTCGTCCAAAAATTTCGAATCATATATCAAATCGAAGGTATCGAAAATTTCTACGTTTTTGCCGTTGAAAGTTTTCCCAAAATATGACCAGAAAAATCGCAGTTTTGACATGAACAGTAAAAACGAGTTTCAGATCTAAAAATTTTCCTTCGAAATCGATCCGATTCATGATCCGCTTAAACTACTATCATCATACATAACTTTTACGCATAAAAACAATGCAATACAATATATGACTTGATCGACACAGCAAGAACAGATTATACGTGCCTTTTGACGTTTAAAAGTACCGTAACGACGACACCGACGCGGGAAAGAAGCGAGGTTGATCCGGGATGACTTGCGGCTCGACTTTCTTGCAATAAACCCCACCGAAAATGACTGGAAAAATCGATGGAAGGGGGCGGCTGCTTTCTAATGGAGAACCCTAGGTTTTTCTTCAAAAAGATTTGAAATAAAAATGTGTGTGTATGTGCTTTCACGTTTCTAGTGTGTGTAGAGTGTGTGTGTGCGTGTGTTTTGTGTTTAATTAGGAGATAATTTAGCTTAATTGATAATTAGCACTAATTAAAAAAAATACTAACACTCTCTTACTCTAATACCACCTCTAATAAAATTTAAAAAGGCACATGGTCTAGACTTTAAAAGTTTTCCATTCCCCAAAATTCACCTACTAATTAAATTTGGACTTTAAAATTCTAAAAACATAATAATTAGTAAAAAAAAATACCCCCATCCATAACTTAAAATAAAATACCACATTTTTAAATTGCCGAAAATCGTCACCGGGTCTTTTCCTCAATCCCGCCTCGAATAATCGCCTGAAACATAAACTCGAAAAACATTTTAACGTGCATCAACATAGACATGAATAATTTAAAATAATGAGCTTTCATAATTATGCATGGATAAAACTCATTTAAACTAATTAAATGATTTAATAATTAAATGAATGCATGGGTTATACGTGTACTGAATTTGGGCACTACAGTTCCTCCCCCACTTATAAAAATTTCGTCCTCGAAATTAAGTCTTACCGAACAACTCCGGGTAGCGAAGTCTCATGTCGGCCTCTGACTCCCAAGTGGCTTCTTCCACCGATTGATTCAGCCATTGGACTTTGACCAACTTAGTCGTCTTGTTCCGAAGTCTGCGCTCCTGTCTGTCTAGGATTTGGACTGGTTTCTCCTCGTAAGACAGGTCTGGAGTCAACTGCAGCGGCTCATAACTTAGAACATGAGAAGGATTAGCCAAATATTTTCTCAGCATCGAGACATGGAACACATTGTGTACCCCGGCCAGATTCGGCGGAAGGGTTACACGATAGGCTAATGTCCCAACTCTATCAAGAATCTCGAACGGTCCAATAAACCTCGGACTCAACTTGCCTCTCTTTCCAAATCTCATAACACCCTTCATGGGCGCTATCTTGACGAAGACGTGATCCCCAACGGCAAACTCGAGGTCTCTTCTTCTCTTATCGGCATAGCTCTTCTGCCGGCTCTGGGCGGTCTTCATTCTGTCACGAATCTTGACCACCACGTCTGCAGTCTGCTGAACTATTTCTGGGCCAAGTTCTGTCCTCTCACCAACTTCATCCCAATGAACTGGTGATCTGCACTTCCGACCATACAACGCTTCATAGGGAGCCATACCAATAGATGCTTGGAAGCTGTTGTTGTATGTGAATTCCACTAGAGGTAGTCTAGACTCCCAATTTCCTTGGAAGTCAATCATGCAAGCTCTTAGCAAGTCCTCTAAAACCTGAATCACTCGCTCAGACTGGCCATCTGTCTGCGGGTGAAAAGCTGTACTGAACAGTAACTTCGTCCCCATGGCTGCATGTAAGCTCTTCCAGAAGGACGATGTAAACCTCGGGTCCCTGTCGGACACAATAGAGACTGGGAAACCATGCAACCGGACGATCTCCTGGATATAAAGATCCGCATACTGCGTCATGGAGAAAGTCGTCTTCACTGGCAGAAAATGCGCTGACTTAGTGAGTCGGTCCACTATAACCCAAATGGAGTTCGATCCTCTGACTGACCTCGGTAATCCAACCACAAAATCCATAGTAATGTTCTCCCACTTCCACTCGGGGATGGGGAGTGACTTTACCAACCCTGCTGGTCTCTGATGTTCAGCTTTTACTTGCTGACAAGTGAGACATTCTGACACAAACCTACGGATGTCTCGCTTCATCTCTGGCCACCAATACAATAACTGAAGGTCTTTGTACATCTTGGTGCCTCCTGGGTGAATGGAATACGGAGATGCGTGTGCCTCTGTCAAAATATCCTGTCTGATCGAACCAACACTAGGCACCCACATTCTACCTCTGTATCGCACAATGCCGTCTGAAACTGTGTACAGCACACTGCCCTTGGCTTCGTCTTTCAGTCTCCATTTCTGTAACTGCTCATCTGTAGACTGACATGCTCGGATTCGGTCTAGCAAATCAGATTTGACTGTCAGATTAGACAGCCTAGGAGCCTTGCCATCACGATAAATCTCTAGACCAAACTTCTGAATCTCCGACTGTAGTGGTCTCTGAGCTGTCAACTGAGCTACCCCTGCCACTTTTCTGCTCAAGGCGTCTGCGACAACATTAGCTTTTCCCGGATGGTAGCTAATCTCGCAGTCGTAATCTTTCACAAGTTCTAACCACCTTCTCTGTCTCATATTCAGCTCTTTCTGCGTGAAGAAGTATTTGAGACTCTTGTGGTCGGTGAAGATCTGACATTTCTCGCCGTATAAGTAATGTCTCCAAATCTTCAATGCAAAGACAACGGCGGCTAATTCAAGATCGTGAGTCGGGTAGTTCTTCTCATGCACCTTTAACTGTCTGGAAGCATAAGCTATGACCCGACCTTGTTGCATCAACACTGCGCCTAATCCGAGCTTAGATGCATCGGTATAAAGCACAAACTCGCCTTGCCCTGTCGGCATGGCTAGCACTGGCGCTGAAATAAGAGCTTGCTTCAAGGTGTCGAAGCTCTTCTGGCATTCCTCGCTCCACACAAACTTTGCATTTTTCCTGGTTAGTGAGGTGAGCGGCACTGCTATGGACGAAAATCCCTTAATAAACTTACGGTAGTAGCCTGCTAAACCCAAAAAGCTGCGGATTTCAGATGCGTTCTTTGGCTCAACCCATTCTTTAACAGCTGCCACCTTCGATGGGTCCACCTCAATACCATTGCTGGATACTATATGCCCCAAAAATGCAACTTTCTGCAGCCAAAATTCACACTTACTGAACTTCGCAAATAACTTGCGACTCTGCAAGGTCTGCAAAACTGTCCTCAAATGCTGGTTGTGCTCCTCATGGCTCTTCGAGTAAATAAGAATGTCGTCAATAAATACTATGACGAATTGATCGAGGAACGGCTGAAATACTCGGTTCATGAGGTCCATGAAAATTGCTGGAGCATTGGTCAATCCAAACGGCATTACTAAGAACTCGTAATGCCCGTATCTGGTCCTGAAAGCTGTCTTATGGACATCTGCATCCTTCACTTTCAGCTGATGGTACCCTGATCGAAGATCTATCTTAGAGAACACGGTGGCTCCCTGCAATTGATCGAACAAGTCTTCGATTCTAGGCAAAGGGTATTTGTTCTTGATCGTTACCTTGTTCAGCTCACGGTAATCGATGCACAGTCTCATGCTTCCATCCTTCTTTTTCACAAAAAGCACTGGTGCGCCCCACGGTGAGAAACTAGGGCGGATAAACCCTTTGTCGAGGAGCTCCTGAATCTGCTGTTTGAGCTCTAACATCTCAGCTGGAGCTAATCTGTATGGCGCCTTGGAGATTGGCGCTGTGCCTGGCACGAGATCGATTGCAAACTCTACCTCTCTCTCTGGTGGAAGACCGGTGACGTCATCAGGAAAGACGTCTGGAAATTCTTTGACTACTGGCACCTCTGATAAGGATGGAGTGGACACGTCAGGCGCTGAAATAATGCTAGCCAAAAAGGCCTGACATCCCTTGGAGATCAAACTCCTCGCCTGCATGCATGAAATCATGCGAGGAAAGTTTCTCCATCTGGCTGGCTCAAAAAGAAATTGCTCCATGCCCGGCGGTCTAACTAAAACTGACCTCTTCTGAAAATCTATCAGAACTCTATTCTTAGTCAGCCAGTCCATGCCCAAGATAACGTCGAATTCTGGCATTGGCAATATGATTAAATCTGCATACACTAGGTGGCCATGCAGTTCTAGGTCGATATCTCTGACCACACTGGTAGCTAACAGCTCTTCCCCTGATGGGACTACTACCGAAAAATTCACGTCTAGGCCGATGGACTTGAGGTCTAAATGATTGGCAAACGTCTCTGATATGAAGGAGTGGGTGGCTCCTGAGTCTATCAACGCAGTTGTAGCTAATCTCTTTATGAAAATATTCCCTGAGATACGTTAGCACAACACAACTTATATTCAAAGACACTAACAAGGTAGTAACCCAAATATACTCAAACAACACTAGCATCCTACTTATCCCAAGTAAAATTCCACATACAAATTAAATAGTACTGAACTTAGGTAGAAAAGTTTACCGGTAAGTAAAGTAGTGTCTGGGTCCGCCTCCTGTGCATGCATGGCGAATACCCTGCCCTGGGTTGGCTGTTTCCACTGCGGGCACTCCTTCAGCATATGATCTGTAGCTCCACACTTGAAGCACCTGCCTGATCCATACAAGCACTGTCCCGGGTGCTGACGATTGCATTTAGGACACACGGGGAAGGCAACGGGCTTCTGAGGCGCCCCTTGCTGCTGAACTGGACCCTTGCCCTTTGGTGGTCCATGATAAGGCTTCTTCGCTGGCGGCCCCTGATACGGTTTCTTAAAGTGGGGTCGCTGATTCTGCTGCGGATGGTGAGGCTGCGGTGGAGCCTGATAGGGCCTCTTGCCCTGCCTGTCAGCCTCAATATCTCGCTGGTCCTGTTCTGCTGCCAAAGCTCGGGACACGGCGACTGCATAAGAAGTGGGACCAGCTACTCGGACGTCGCGGCGTAAGATCGGCCGCAAACCATTCAGGAAATGTCTCAGTTTTGCCGGTGCATCATTCGCAATAAGGGGCACGAAGTGACACCCCCTTTCAAACTTCCTCACAAATTCCGCCACGCTACTGTCTCCCTGTCGCAGCGTCATAAACTCGTTGGTGAGTCTGGTTCGTACTTCCTCAGTGAAGTACTTGGAGTAAAAGACCTCCTTGAAACCATTCCATGGCAGTACCTGCAAGTTGACTGCCACAGATGCACTCTCCCACCACAATCTGGCATCCCCTGTCAGAAGGAACGTGGCACATCTGACCCTATCTGCGTCGGTCAGTTCCATAAAGTCGAAAATCACTTCGATGGATTTGATCCACCCCTCAGCTATCATCGGGTCAGTGGTACCCGAAAACTCCTTCGGACTCATCCTCCGGAATCTCTCATAAACGGCCTCTGGTTGGGGCCTTGCCCCTGCGCCTGCTGCTGCAGCCTGGTTCCCCGCAAACTGTGCGAAGAACTGCGTCATGCCTGCAAGCATCTGTGCCTGCATGTCGGGAGGTGGTGGTGGCGGAGGATTGGCTCTTTCCTCCTCCCGGTGCTCCATGTCCTCAGTCCTAGCTTCCTGGTTAACCATACGTCTCGGAGGCATACTGTTCCAATAATTTACCCAACACGTAAACCCAACATGCATGATTATAATACCAATAACAGAAGATGCACGTACTTTGAACTGAAAACATATACATGCTGAAATCCTGACTTAGTGCTTACTACATGACATAATGCAAAACTTTAAAACTTACAGACTTGAGGTGTGACTTCGAGAGCTTCTTGCGACTGGCAGTAGGCGTAACCCTTCACAAGAACACCGCTCTGATACCAACTGTAACGAACCGTATTCTACACTACTTAAAATTTGCGGAAGAATTAAAAATTTTCTTAAATAAAACATTCATACGGTCGTCACTCAACATTCATAAAAATAAATCTCACCATCATCCGTCATCAATAAAATTTTGCTAAAATAAACTGTCTCAAAACGTCTCACGTTCAAATCAAAACATCAGAGTATTTTAAAAATTTGCATAAACATAAACTTGCGGTCCTCGGGTTTAGCCTGCCACTCAGCCCAAGCCTGCCCCTTGGTCATCACCTCCTGTCTCCTCAACATAGTCACCTGCATCGATCAAGTCTAGTGAGTCTAAAGACTCAACACGTATAAACTGGAATAACGAGTACTACATATTAAGGTCGCATGCAACTTTAAAATAGGACATACATAATTTGAAACTTGAACTTGCGCATTAAAACTTGAACATACGTACATACATACTACGACGTGCCATAACTTAACCTTTCATAAACATGCTGCATACTTGAACATACTTTAACATACATAACTTCATCATTTGCGTAGAGGATGTTTCAAAGCGAGTGACCCGTAACATAAATGAGCCTGATCAGACTATACCACAGTACTGGGCTGACAGGGACGTATCCACTGCCGCATACATAAGATCCCTGTTCATAATTTAACAGGCCAGTTGATCCACGTTCATAATTTAACGCTTCACAACCACGATCTAACCCGTTCATAATTTAACGGGCGGATTGGTCCCCGTTCATAATTTAACGCTTTCCAATCCTAACATAATTTGGTCACAAGACATTTAGCATACCTCGAAAACTTAAAATATTTTATTGCACGTCATACATACTTACTTGGCGTTGAGGGATTCGTTGGACTTCGATCGGGGCCGTTGCTGCAACATACTAACCTAAACTTGTATGCTCAACTCACATAACTTAACGTAGAAATCATACTTACTCTCGAGTTCGATCATTTCTTAGGACGTTCTAAAATTTCCCATGACTCGATCATGAAAACATCATATTAAACCTTAACTTAAAACCTCAACCCAATTCCTAAGTGAATGAAAGAATGTATCCCAAAAATAGGAGGACACGGACCCCGTGTCTGGGTCCTGGCTTGGGTCCGTGTAGACACTGTATGGGGTGTGTGTAGAAAAGCAAGGGCACGGACCCCGTCTAAAGGTCCGAGTTAGGGTCCGTGTAGATACTGTAAAAGGAGTACTCGGAAAGGGGAGAGGCACGGACCCCGTGCTTGGGTCCGTGTGAGGGTCCGTGTACACTCGGGTCCTAGACATTGCTGAGGGAACAAAGGCACGGACCCCGTGTCAGGGTCCGTGTACAGGTCCGTGCACCCACTGTAATCGCGAACTTACGAAAATTCTGAACACCTAATATTCATCCTTCTAGACTCGGTTATACGGACCATGCACCGACACCTCGAGACTCATCCTAGCATACCGCAACATAAAACCCAAATTGTACAAACGTTTCAAGACAACAGTGTTCGCTCTACGACACACACGACCCAAAATATGGCAATTGACATCAAACTGTTTCCTACGACTTCTAGTTAGCTCGAGTGCCTATCGACATGAAACGTAACCTCAAAAAAACACTCTTAACATCATTACTAACATACCCGTACGCAGCAACAATCGCCCGTCGATTTCCAACGAAGCCTGCAACTTAAAACTTCAAGAAACGTATCAATAACATAATTTTCTGAAAATTTCAGTTTGCGCAGTCGCACGGAAAATATCATAACTCACTCATTTTTCGTCCAAAAATTTCGAATCATATATCAAATCGAAGGTATCGAAAATTTCTACGTTTTTGCCGTTGAAAGTTTTCCCAAAATATGACCAGAAAAATCGCAGTTTTGACATGAACAGTAAAAACGAGTTTCAGATCTAAAAATTTTCCTTCGAAATCGATCCGATTCATGATCCGCTTAAACTACTATCATCATACATAACTTTTACGCATAAAAACAATGCAATACAATATATGACTTGATCGACACAGCAAGAACAGATTATACGTGCCTTTTGACGTTTAAAAGTACCGTAACGACGACACCGACGCGGGAAAGAAGCGAGGTTGATCCGGGATGACTTGCGGCTCGACTTTCTTGCAATAAACCCCACCGAAAATGACTGGAAAAATCGATGGAAGGGGGCGGCTGCTTTCTAATGGAGAACCCTAGGTTTTTCTTCAAAAAGATTTGAAATAAAAATGTGTGTGTATGTGCTTTCACGTTTCTAGTGTGTGTAGAGTGTGTGTGTGCGTGTGTTTTGTGTTTAATTAGGAGATAATTTAGCTTAATTGATAATTAGCACTAATTAAAAAAAATACTAACACTCTCTTACTCTAATACCACCTCTAATAAAATTTAAAAAGGCACATGGTCTAGACTTTAAAAGTTTTCCATTCCCCAAAATTCACCTACTAATTAAATTTGGACTTTAAAATTCTAAAAACATAATAATTAGTAAAAAAAAAATACCCCCATCCATAACTTAAAATAAAATACCACATTTTTAAATTGCCGAAAATCGTCACCGGGTCTTTTCCTCAATCCCGCCTCGAATAATCGCCTGAAACATAAACTCGAAAAACATTTTAACGTGCATCAACATAGACATGAATAATTTAAAATAATGAGCTTTCATAATTATGCATGGATAAAACTCATTTAAACTAATTAAATGATTTAATAATTAAATGAATGCATGGGTTATACGTGTACTGAATTTGGGCACTACATTAATAATGTTTAAATATATGGATACGATGTTTCTCACATATTATTCTTAGTTATTTTCATAATAATTTGAAATCAAATCCTCTATCCATATAGATCGATCTTTCGTTTGGATTTATCACACACTGACATATAAATAACATGTATATATGTTTATTTTGATATAAGTTGATTTAAACTTATTATTAATTTTTTAATGCTCAATTGAAAAATATCCCAATAAAATGTTTTCTGCACCTTTCCGAAATATAATTACAATTTTCCAAAAGTCGAATGCCCCTTTTCATTTGTTTATTCAAAAGCAAGAATTTCACCAAAATCTTCTTATTCTCTACTCAAAAGTCAAACGTTCATGTTGATTATTGCTCAATTAACGACATTGAAGATGCCTTTAATTTATATCCTTATAATTTTTTAGAGTAAATCTAAGCGATAGACGTGGCTTATAAATTACATGCTCGTTAAGTAAAACCGTTATAAAATAATAATGTTGAGACCATTAGATTTTATTAATTTAGATATGTATGCTTATATCATGTTAATTGTATTAATATATAAAATTTTCATTATACATATATATTTATAAATATAAAAATATAAATTTTTATAATTAAATAATATTCATTATATTGGCTAATCAAATAAAATTCATCATAGATGCATGGGTGTCGATTATGAGAAAATGCTCTCACTTGTCATGGATGTGTTGACTAAACAGTGATATACAAAGAAAAATCCATCAATGCTTTGAATTAGATTCTACCTCGAATATTATATCTTCAATAAAATAAAAAAAGTCATTATGATGATTAAGATAATCCAAACTATACTATTTATGAACATCTAATACAAAAAAAAATTGTTAATTTGTCTTATCAGATTTTTCCTAATAATGTTTTAATGAGATGCATATATCGTCAAGAGAACATACAAGAAAGATTATCTATCGTTGTATTCTTTTTCTTCGCTCAAGTTTTTCCCACTCGTTTTTATTGTCAATGTTTTAACAAGGCAACACGTGACTCTTCGTGAAGTTTCAACTAACCATCTTGTCAAATGAAAGATTCAACCAAGTAGTTGATGTGTGGATAATCATTTTATGATATGATTTTGAAAATAGATGATTATGTAAATATATTTTCTATTAAAATTGATATCTCCATCTTTCTATCTACAAGTTTATAAATATTCACAGTTATGAATAAAATAGTTCAAAATCATTCTCTTAACTTAATTTTATAATATAAATTTGTTTTTGTTTTTGTTTTTGTTTTTTGTTTTTGTTTTTAATTAAGTAAACTACTATCCAACACTGACGAGGAGTCGGCTTTGTTAGCCCAAAACGTATATAAATGTTGCAAAGTAACCAATTTGGTTGAGCCCATCTACGAGCATATAGATAGGGTGTAACTCTGACCCACATCCTACATACGGGTCGGGTCAATTGACTTTTTGTTAACAGTATATCATTCTTGAAGAAAAGAGAAACAAATTGTTTGGCTTCAGAAATACGACGTCGTATGAGCAAATTAATCACGGTCAGCTTGTGTTCCCTGTGAAGGCTGGTAGAGCAACTGAATAAATGCACAATCTTTACAGTATTTTGCACCGCTGCAAAATCCGAGAGACCTTGTAACTATTCTTCAACAAAAACCCATTAACAATTCCAAAGTAAAATCTGTTATTCTACTTAATTTGGTTTTCATTCATTTTTTTTTCCTGGTTTTATCTTGTATACATGCATGTGTATAGGTGTGTGTGTTTGCACACTAGTTCAAGATTTTTTTTTTATGAATCTGATTGGATTTTTTTATCTCTTTTCTTGTTTGGCAGATCGTGAAAACCGTGTAACAGGCGATTCCATCTGTGGTTTTTCCATTTGTGTGTAATGATTAGTAAACATGTCTTTTAACCCTTTGAGGAATGCGTTTTTATACGAGGAAGGTGCAGTGTTTACTCCTATGGAGCCCACTAATGGTGCAGCAGATAATAGTGTTGGTGATTCAGTAGATCAGGTGTGCATTCTATACTATTTTTTTTGGATTCTACAAGTTTACTTTTCACACCCTTTAATGTAAGGCCTCGTTCAATTTGGATTTTTAAAAAATTCAGGTAGCTTTTAAGTTTGAGTCAGAAAGACGAGCATATAATTGGATAGCAAAATCTTAATCCGTGTTAAAATAGATGAATTTCGACCCGTGTGTCTGGAGAGGTCGTCGGGACAAGGCATGTTAATTCAATTAAAGAATGATTCTCTATATTGTTTCTTCATTGGTTTCTTGATGTGGGCATGTTAGTTGCTTATTGAGGTTCACATAAATTTGTCTGCTGTTGTGGTTATGTTATGTGCTGAAATTCTATATATATTTTTGAATGCATATTCATTTTTGGTGGAATGTTTTGATATATCTCTTGTAAACATCATTTTTTTGTTGCTAATACCATTTGATTAACTTTGGAAAAGGATGAAATATAGAAAAATGGTTGTTGCCTTACTCTGCACTGGAAATGTCTTTATATGCAGGTGTTTTTTGGAGGCTTAACCAATGTGGCCTTAAATTATTTGGAAATGGAACAAATGAGATGAGAACCGCAGAGGATGGGGGACGAGAGAATATGTTCGTTGATTGTATGGATGAGATAGAAAATTCAGAATCAGAACAGAAATCCGTCGAGAAGAAGAATCTGCAGGATAATGGTTTTCAAGAATCTGACAGTGACATCAATGTCCAACATTTGATGGCTGAGATGGAACTGCTGTGCGATATGCTTGAAAAGAGTATTGCTGAGAAAGATGAATCCGCGCGAAATCACGAGGTTCTCTCTTGGATGACCACTACTTCTTTTAATATATTTGTGTGTTTAGTTAAACTGAACATCAACTCTATTTTCCACGCAGAAAGAACGGAAAGCATTTATGACAGAACTTAGCCATGCTTTGGATGAACGGGCTCAGAATGAGGAAAAAGTTAAAGAACTCCATTCTGTGCTACTTACAAAAGATCAGGAAATTGATTTTCTCAATGCAAAAGTTTCTGAGTTATTTCAATCAAGCAATTTTATGCAGTCCCAGTTACACGAATCTGAGCCTGGGAAGGACAAGAACATCTAGGAATCTGTAAACAGGATATTATCTTCCCTCTCAACGACTCTCCATCAAGAAGAGTTGTTGGAAGGAGGAAATGCAGAAAAATTGTTTAAGTGTTGAGAAGTCTGTTACATTTTTGGTCGAAAAGTTCAATTTCTTCCTTTCTGAAATGGACCAACTAAGGGCATGTTTGACAGCGGTTGGATTGAACATCAGCATGGTGGACGAAGTTGAAACTTTTGTCATTGCTCATGATAAAATACTTGAACTTAGAAGAAATGAAGCGAATTTGTTCCAAAATGTGCGATATTTGGAAGATGAAAACAGGAAATTGCGTGAGCAAATGAAGAAACAGAAATCTATTGCTGAGAATGCCAGTACAGAAATGAAAAAACAGAGTGCCGGATTTGAACAGGAGAAAAACAGTTATGTTAACACCAAAGAGAAGCTTGCCATGGTTGTGACAAAAGGAAAGGCTTTGGTACAGCAGAGAGACTCACTGAAGCTATAATTGACAGAGAAAACAAGCGACTTGGAAAAATGTATGATTGAACGGCAGGAAAATCGGGTGTTCTAGAGGCTGCAGATTCCCTTCAGGAATCTCTTGAAGAAAGGGACATGATACTTCAGAAGTCTGGAGAAATATTATGGGAGTGTGTGGCAATGCACGAATTTCAGTCAACAGATCTTTTTGAGAAAGTAAGATGGCTTGTGAATGAGAACAAATCACTGAAGGCTTCATCTCTTCAATACAATAAACTGACAAATGCATTATCTGTTTTTACATTTCCAGAAACAGTTGTTTCTAATGAATTAGATGCCCGAGTCCATTGGCTTGTGGAGTCATATCATCTATCTATAGAAGAAGCTTTGAAGTTAAAATACAAGATAGCTGAAACAAGGGCAGCAGCAAATGAGGAGATTTATTGCCTCACCACTTTATTTTTGGCTGAAATGCAGTAAAAGGGCTATCTTCAAGCAGTTTTTGAGGACTATAGAAACAAATATGAAGCACTGGAAAAGTCACAAAATGAGCTTGCTAAAGCAAGGGAAACTGCTAATCATTCGATCGATTACCTGAATGAGTCACAGTTAGTAGAGTCTATAAAAAAGAACCATCTTCAAATGAAGTTGGAGGAATTGAGAAACAAATATGAACTTGTTGTTCAAATGGAATATCGCTTCTTGCTGGAGATGGATTGAATAGTTAGTATGTTACTCGAGGCATCTGGGCTTGCAAATGTAGGTCAGCAAGAAGCTCTCACAGAGCAGTCTGATATGACCACCACGATTGTTGATTGCCTTGCAAAGATTGAAGAAAAGAAACATCACCTCAAATCGTTGCAAATTGTAGACAGAATGTTAGAAAGGTTCCAGAGTCTTCTGTATATTAGAGAGCAGGAAACAAGGCTTTATGAGCTAATTGTTGAAGAATATGTGTTGGATGGATTGGAAGTGAATCGGCTGTCAAATGAATCACAAGAGATCACTGAAGAACTTAATGCACTTCAGGATGAGAAATCCGTGATGCAGAAAAGCCATGAACAGTTGGAGGAGAAATGATCCATTCTAAGGGAGAAGTTATCTATGGCTGTCAAGAAAGGCAAGGGCCTTTTCCAAGAAAGAGAAAATCTGAAAGCAGCTCTAAATGAAAAGAACACTGAAATTGATAGGTTGAAATCTGAAGAAGAGCTGAACCTATCCGTTTATAATGAATGCCAAGATCAGATCACTAAGTTGTCACTTCAGATTTCTCAGTTAGAGATTGATCTTGTTGCTACACAGTAGCGTGCTGACCAACTTGAGAAGTTTTTAGCAGACAGTAGCAATATGCTTCAAAGAGTCATAGAGTCTATTGAAGGCACCACTACTACAGCTGATTTGGCTTTTGAAGGGCTTGGAGAAAAGGTGAAATGGTTTGTTGGATATCTTAATGAGCGTGAAATTGCAAAGATGGAAATGGAACAAGAATTGATCAAAGTAAAGGATGGAGCAAGTTCATTGGCAGGTAAGTTATTTGAAGCCCAGACAATGACTGAATCACTTGAAGTTGCCTTAACCATGGCAAAATATAACATATCTCTGCTCTTGGATGAGAAGAAAGAATTTGCAGTTTCTAAGACACTTCTCGAGGAAGAACTACAGAAGACAAAAGAGAAAGCCTCGTCTCAGACAAGCAGATTTGAAGAGGTTTCTTTGAGTAGAAGAGCACTCGAAGATACTTTGTCACTGGCAGAGAACAGTATTTCCCAGTTGATGAATAGTAGAGACGCAGCAGTAGAAAGAAGCACACTTGCTGAAGAGCGGCTAGAGAAATTGAAGGAGGAATTTTATGTTCATATTAGTGAACTTGCTGATGCTTATAAAACTGTACAGGGCCTTGAAACTGCATTTTCTGAGGCACAGAAGAATATTTTCCTGCTAACTGAAGAAAACAGCAAGTTACAAGTTGATAGAGCTTGTTATAATGAGGTAAAGAAGTTAAAAGAAGAGGCCGAATCTCAGGCTAGCAAGCTGGCTGATGCCACCGCAACAATTAAATCGCTTCAAGATGCATTAATACATGCAGAGAATGGCATGGCAGATCTTGTTCAAGAAAATAAAAATGCTGAAAAAGAGATCTTAGGTCTTGACTCTTAAGTTGAAATCTTGCACGGAAGATTTAGCTGGAATGCGTGGAGGCAAGGAGATTTTGCCTCTGGAGCTACTGGATCAGCTGAACAATCTTCAATGGCTTCAGAAAGTGGAGGTGCTGTCAAACTTGTTAGAAGAATGTTTCACAAAAAATTTGAGAGCCTGAAAGACATGGAAATTCTTCTAAATGAAATGACGGATATTTTCAAGGAAATGGATTCAAAAGTGATGCAAGGCTGTTGTTCAATCATGGAGGTACGATAGTTGTTTGAATGTGCTTATTGCTTTATGGTTACTCCTTTTCAGCGTGCTATGCAATTCTATATACTCTTACTGAATTTTACCCGAAATGTAGAAATACAAGTTAATGTTAATCGTCTAACTCATTTCCTCCCATCTCATGCATTTTCTCATCTGATGGTCTCTCAGTATTTTCCACAATTTTTTTAGGATACTTATTCTATTTCGACCAAATCATCCAGCTCAGATGGTGCTTTGAATATGAGTAAGTTGTCGAATGACGAGATAAATGCAGCAGATTGTGAGAATATTATGTATCTTATTCAGAAGATGATTGAAAGATTTAGTCTTAAAGACAAGATACTAGCCGATAAAGTAAAAAATTTCTCTTCGTGTATGGATGAATCCATTGCAGTGCTGTTGAATGGATTACACATCAAAAAAGCTGGAATAATGAGTTCAACAGAGTACATAAAATCTTTAAAACAACAAGTGAAGGAGATGGAGGCAGATAAGGAAAGGAAGGAGGATATTATAGCATTGTTGGAAAGTGATATAAGAAATCTATCATCTTCTTATACTGATGCCGTTCAGGAAGTGGATTTTAATGTGCAGAAAAATCTATCAAATCTGATTTCTATCCTCAAATTTGTAAAGTTTGATGATAAAATGTCCATAGATTTGGGAAAATTCGGTGGTGACGCCTCTGCAGGAATTGCCAGTGACCATATGAAGACAGCCGAAATGTGGTCGCATGCTTCTAGACACAGTCAAGATCTAGGTGAACTTTTTCTGGATGTCATAAATAAGTTGACGTGTGTGACCGAGGATATGCAGTAGAACTTGCAAGAGTCCAAGTTAAGCTGTGATGAAGTCATGGAAGAAAGAGATCTTTACAGAGAGAAAATATACATGCTATAGACGGATATAGAGGCACTGCAAAACTCATGTGATGAAATGAAGCTTAAGCTAGATGATTATAAGGAAAAGGAGGATAACTTGAGGAAAAGAGAGACAGAACTTTCTACTTCATTATCCAGATTTCATGGTGCTTCATCCTCGTTTATGGGAAAACATTAGCTTACTGTCATTTTCTGTAATTAACTGCTTTTCGTGTTTCTTTTTGTTTATTTCTCTGCTATCATGTTTTCTTTCAGAATTAGAAGACCGTCCCTTATCAGTGGCTCAGATAAAATCCATTTTACATAAGATGAATGGGATGTAGTCCCTAATGTTGCATTTGAATTTGGAAACAAGGAGCTGGATGGTTCAGCTGATGTAACAAAGCTTTTCTACGTTATAGATAGTTTTGATGGACCTATGAGGACCTATGAAGCAAGTAAGCTCCCTGTCATTGGAAAAGGAAGAGGCAGCAACACTCATTGGCACAAATGATTGATCAGATAAACCGCACATTAAATGATGTCAAAAAATGGAACATCAAAAAAAATCAGTCGAATCCAAGTGGTCTCTCAGTTGCAATCCTTCTGGTTCCTTCTTGAACTGGCTTGATTCTATGTAATTAATGATAGACGTTTTCACCTTGATCAGCTTGGCATTTACTGAATCTGAATTGCCTTCTTTTAGTGCTTTGAGGAATTCTTGGGCAATAATCCTCAGTAACTTCTCAAATTGATTTCTGTATCTTCGGTAAAGGGCATATCCAGACATCTGGACATTCGTAAATGACTTCATACTTATGCATCAAATATAAAAAAATGTGAAAAGACAAATGCCGTCTTACTTCAAGAAAAATATAAAAAAAATGTGAAAAGGCAAATGTCAACTTACTTCAAGAAAATGTTGAAGTGCAACTGCGGTATAAAGATTAGCCGGGAGAGAATTTAGAAAACTTGCAAGCCATGCCCAACCTTCTTTAAGTCCATGGAGATTCTGAAAGCCACCAATTTCAGTCTGCCAAAACAAGACTATCAGAACTCATGCTTGTATCATACCAGTAAAATGCATTGGAAGATTTTGGTTAAAAACTCAAGTAGAGATGGAGCACCAAACCTGCACTAAAGCTCCATAGAGTCTCATGATTGAACTCAATCTCTCTACATAACTATCAGTGCTCTCGATCTTTCCATCTATTTCCTTGTAGCCAATAGCTTTGAAATAAGCTTCTCTGGTTTGAAACAATACCTGTTAAAGATAACATAAATATGGTAACAATTTACAGCAGTTCTGTCAAAAAGCCAAAAGAGAGCAAGAATGTTTCTGAACTTAAGAGTCCGATCATTTCATATGACTCTTGAAGAGAACTTTAAAACTAAATGAAACTTCCCATACTTTTACATCAGAAAACCATAAGAAAGAAAAATAGAAAACAAACAAAAAACAAATGCTTAAAACACCGAATTAGATTTATTACCGAAGAGAATTCTACAAATTTGGGCACAGTGTAGATGCAAACTCTATTTAACTCCGCCATGAGAATGTCCATAGCCAATGGAATCTGTATTCAATGAAAAAAAGTTATCGAACAACATATTTTCAAGGATCAACATCTTGAATCGCTGCTTCAATGGACACAAGCATACAAATCCAAGCATAAAGAAGAATTGTCTTGCATAAAAGAAGAGAACATAAAAGGACTTTGTAGTGAACAATTGATTTCATAATAACTAACTAGAATCATTAGATAACAAGTGGCAATGAAATTCTTCACAGCAGAGTTTACCTTGGAGGTGACGAGAACAATGACACGACTACAAGAAAAAATAAATCCGTCGCTCTTTTGAGAATTTTCACAGTTGAAGACCACCTGTAAACATCACGACTCCCTCAGTAAACATACATTTATCAGACATTTTCTGAGCATGACGATGTAATTTTCTTCCACCTAAACCTCTTATGTAATCAAACAAATAAATGAAAACACATAACTCCTTCAAGTGATAATAACAGTACCTTTTCTGCGAATGAGAGGAGATTGAGGGACTGAGGATATTCCGGACTCCTCATTATATTGACCAACTCATCTGCTTTTGTTCTGTTGAAAAAAAAAATGTGCAATTCGCACATAACATAATATATTTTATCAGAAGAAAATATAAGCTAATGAACAACAAACTGAAAGACTTATTGGTTTGTTAAAATGAAAGAATGATCAAATCCAACTGACCTGACATTTTCTACAGTAGCAGAGATGGTTTTAATCAGCCTATTAAAATTCTGTCCAGTTTTTCGGTTACCCTGGATTAGACAGACAATTGTGGTTCACAAATGTCATACCATTGAAATTGTGCTCATGAACAACATCACAGACAAATAATGAATCCTAAGAACCACCAAACACAATTTACTCTAGCATGCATCTTTTCAAAGTTACGACCACCTTATGTGCCTTACTTATTTTGGACAAATGATTCTATAAACATGTTAAGATATTTAAATGTATAATACAGTAATCTAAGAATTTGAAATTCAAATCATCCATAATGATTTACCTGATTAGAACTTCCTTTAATAGCCTCATTTTCAGACGTCAACTTTTCATAAATCTGTAGTCTTTTATCCTCCAATTCTAAAGCATTTTTTGAAGCTCTAGTCATATTTCTTTCTGCCAAATAGACTCAGTCAAACTTCAGATTAGAATCGGGGACAAAATAAAAATTCTTCTTTATCAACATAACGCAATCCCCAAATACCTGATAATGAAACTTGTTTCTTATCGTCAGACCCTGTAGCCGCAAACTGCCCAAGAGTTTCCTTCGAATAATCCAGTACCATGGGAACACCATTTCTTAAAGTTTCAACAGCAGCTTGCTTCATTTCTTCAACATACTGCTTCTCAGCTTCGGCAACCACTTCAGCCATTTCAGCTCTCTCAGCTTGTAGCCTAGCCTACGTTGATTCAAAAATACCAGACAAAAATACAGTTATTTAAGATACGAAACAAATAGCGGACGATGGATGCATATTCACAAAGCTACAACTATTTTTCTTGGCAAATCGAATGCATGAAATGGATCATCCATAATTTGGTGTGCAATTTAGAAACAATTTCTTTCTGATCAATTTTCCAATGGTTGGAAACTTTCAGAAAGATGCATACACAACATGACAATAAGATATAGAAGACAATACCATGCTGGGAAATCTGAAGATTTTTCATCAATTAAAAGTTCGTTCTCGTTTTTATGTTTGTACATAAGAAGCAATGGGCAGAAAAACCATACACATATGAATGTCCGTCACATCTGCCTCATTTCCATGGGGGAAAAACAAATTCCCAAAGGCTCGTGAAAATTTTTGTGAATTCAACAGAATCATTTTTCTATTACAGTAAGGGTTGTCTTAATTTGAGATAAGATTGACTAGTTGTCGTAACAGAAAAAGAAATAAAAGAATTATAGAAACAATGAACGCCAATAAGCATACATCATGTTTAGATACAAAAAATATTTAAATGATATAAATGCGGAAAGAACCTTTTTTTCAGCTTCGATCCTTTCTTGACGTATTTTTTCTTCTATGAGAGCCTTCTCTTTCCGTTTAGCCTCTTCACGAGCTGCGTCGTCTCTTATTCTTTTCTCTTCTAGTTGTGATATGTGCTCATAATCTCTTTGTACAGCTGTAAGGTGATTATCAAGTGCTTCTGCACTGCCATAATTCAATAAAGTCTCAACCACAGTATTCTCATTCTATTCAAATTATCAGAGTAGACATAATAGGAACGCAACCTTAAAAGCCTCGCTAAACATAATGAAAATTAAGAGTCGAGGTATGCAATTTAAAAGGTCATACATTGTACGTTGATACTGCAAATCAAATTTTCGCTCTCTCTCTTGCTGTGTTCTTCTATGCTTATCGGTTTAGCAATTTCAGAAGCAAACTTCTCATTCTCCGTGACCAAATTTGTCTCTAAGATTGATATTTTATTTCTCACTTCCTCCTGTGTGTCAGAAAAATGGAAAGAAAGGTCAACGACTATTAGTCCTATGATGTTAAAAGAATGAATGAAAAAATTAAAATCAAACACGCACTAATCTATCATGAAAATTAGAGTAGATGAAAAAAGAGAGTGCAGAGTTGTTAACCTCGTTGATATCATTTTCCCAAATCATCACACACAAATCAAGTATGTCTACTCACCGAAACATAAAGCTGAAATTCATTATTTAGCTCATGGAGTGCACCTTCTGCTAATCCCACTTTATCCATCAAATGACATTGAGCATCAACAGGCAACTCATAATCAGAATCATCACTGCAAGGAAAAAAAAAAGGGTGATAAAAAACCTGGTGTACACTAAGAATTAAGGAACATGTCAACTTGTTGATCAGGAAGGGAAAATAATGAGTATTTAATCCAACAAGCCTATGTAGAATCGTAATCGAAAAAATAAGTTCTTGCAGAAACAAGTATTTTACCAGAAAAAAAATTGTATTTCATACAATGGTGTAATCAATATGGTAATGTTTATTGTTGAATAAATCTTTCCCACATTCACTCTATTATAATATTTTCATCTCAATTCACATAGTGATAGATATGAGAAAGACAAATGATTCAATTTTTCACTTAAAAGGAGGGGAAGATGGCCCCATAACAAAATCTACGAAAACAATAACACAGAATATGGAGATAATACTTTGTAATGAGTGATTTGCGCTTCAAGTATTTCACTTCTTTCTTATTTGATAAGTATTCAAGTACAAACCTCATATAGACTTCATCCAAACCAAATCTTCTGCCTGAAAACATGGATGTGTTAACAACCTCTTCTTCAGTGTCACTATCAGGAAAACCCAATCCATGATCATATGGTGAGTGAGGTGCCATAGGGTACATCCTAAGAACAGAAGTAGGGCTTGCATGAAGAGCATGCACTTGTTTTTGACACTGCAACAGTTGGCGAGCAAATCCAACATTTGGGTTAGTCACTCCTCTGGCTGCCTTCACATGCTGAAATGCATCATCAAAGCTCATCCCCACTTTCCACATAAGATACGCAATGACCAATGAGTTCGATCGCGACACACCTTGACAGCAGTGCACGAGAACGCGCTTGCCTTGTTCCCGAACATCTTCAAAATAACCAAACACATCATAGAGAATACTTGTTATATCCTCGGACGGGCAGTCATGCAGCCAAAGTGTTTTGTACACAAGTTCATTCTTAAAATATTCTGGGCAAACAAACCCCACACAGTTCAGCACATGAGTGATCCCATTCTGGCGGAGGATTTCACGATTCTTTGCAACAGCATCACTACCCAAATATATATGATCCAAAATCCTTGAGCACTCCTTCTCAAAAAAGGCAAGCTTGTCTTTTCTAAAATCAAATTCTCGGGGATGTTTATCTGAGGCTGAATTTTCACGGGGTGTTGCGGACCCAGGACTTACGCCGGGGGTTGGAGGATTTGGCCATATACCAAGATCATCTGACCCAGCTTTTGGCCATTCTTCCAAACTGGATCTGATGATCGAAAGAGGTTGAAGAGGCGGTAAACAAGCTCGTGCTTTGCTGTTCCATTGTGGTTTAGAATTAGACTTTCTTGGTGGACGTTCAGTCCATGAAACGGACCTTGAGTATGTCTTCCAACTTCCACCTGGTGATTGCTCCTTCTCTTCATCACTTATCATTTCAAAACACAAGGTGACACTCTGTAATCTAATTCAAGCAAATTTAGGTGTTTTTATAAAGATCCAAAACCACATGAAAATCAAGTGTCAAGATTGAAAAAAAAAAACCTGAAATACAAATCAATCAAAATAATCAACAAAACACTAGTCAAACTTCCCTAGAAGCCAAAGAGAACATCAATTTTTTGAATTTTGATTCTTGAGACCTTTCCAATAGATTACACCCACAATCAAAGAAAAACCCGAGCGATAGGATCTTTAAAAAAATAAAAAGGAAATTAAAAAAATATTGAACTAGATTCCGTCACATTAAACCCTTGACCAAAGTTTCTTCAATTCTACATGACCCAGTAAAACCCACTAAACATCGCTAACAAGTTTCAACAAAAAACACAAAAATCATAAACAAAGCAAAATTCAAATTCAATTCAAGATAATATCAATAAAACCCCAAATACAAAATAACTAAATTAATTCGTAAATCGGTCCAGAATTTTCAAGGAAAAAGGCGAGCAGAAACACTTACATGAACTAAACGTCCTTACAAGTTTCCGGGCACAAACCACAGACGTTTGATTAGCATCCCATGGTGGTATGACAATGAAGAACAAAAATTAAATTAAAATTAATAATAATAAAACAAGAACGATCCGTTCAACAAAAGAAACTGGGGAAATTAGGAAATAACTATATTTTATTTTTTTATTTTTTGAAAAAAAAGAAAAGAAAGTAATATAGATAGAGAAGGAGAAGAGGGTCGAAGGAGAGAGTGGGAAAGAGTCGCATGTACGATTTTATATTTCCATTTATGAGGTAGTCAAGCTTGACTTGCCATCATGGAAAGACCCGTCGAGATTTTAAATCGCATTCTTTATATTAGAAGATAGAAGACAGAAGACAGAAGATAAGAAAATATATTGTATATATAAATAACACAGAAAAAAAAAATCGATATGGTCTTAAAAAATTCGATATGGTCTTACGAATTAATTTATGAGTCGAATATCCTATTTAGGTCACTAATGAAAAAATATTACTATTTATGCCAAAAATATTATTTATTATTGTAAATATGAACATATTTCACGGATAAAAATCAATGAATTATATATTTTTGCTTATTCATCATTTCAAAATATCGGTTATATGTTAGTGGGCATATATATGATGTCCATATATATAGACATCATCCTCCATGATCCATCTATGATCTTAGTGGGTGAGACAAGAATGTCTCTTTTAGGTCGAAAAATGTTCTATTCGGTTGGCTGGTTTATAACAATGTTAAACTCAATATGGCAAAAGGTGGTTTTCCTTTTTTTTATTTTTTGTTGTTGATATGTTATATTTCTTTACGCTTCCTTTCTTTTTAACTGTGCTGTGTCTTTAAGTAGCTCTTTTGTTCAATGTTTCTTTATTTTTCAGTTTAAGTTTGAATTTAAAATTTTAAAAGGGTCTCTATCTGAATGATTGCATTTTCTGTAATTTGAGGGGGGGAAAAATAGTCCATTTCTTTCTTGATTTTGATCACATGTTTACCAAATTTTATTGGACATTGTGATGTTTTGGTAAGCAGCCTTTAATGAAACTAATTTTTTTAGGCAATATGGTTGAATCACTGCTCCATCCTCTATATATGTTTGTTCACCTTGATGATGTTCCGTCTTTTATGCCCGACTGTTGGAAATCGAGCTTTCTGGTTTGCGAACCTGTTTCTTCTTTCTTTTCTCTTGAATCTTTGAATTTTTATTTCTTTTATTTTTCTGATTAATTTTGTTGAAATACATAAATATTGATTACGACGCATGTACAATGTTTAAGTTTACAGTCTGATTCTCTCATGCAAATTCATACTGTAGATAATCTAAATTGTTTTGTCAGAGAAAAATTGCTTTCTCGAGTGGAGTGACTGGGGACGGACAGCTTGGTTCCAACTCTTGGGTTGGATCCAAATGAGGCTAAAGTGGCCGAAGAAAATCTCAATTTTCCAGATTGTGCTCGCTATTATGAATGAAGCATTTGGTGCCATCAAGCATGTAGAGGACTTGTGGCCCTCTTCCCTGGAGGCAAAGTGTAATGCCCAAGATTTTATATCGTGTTAAATTATGATTATAGATTTTAATCGAGACGATTATGTAAGGGCTAATCGAGACACGAATTGAGTTGCATGTGAATTGATAGTGTGCCAAGACAGTAGCATTGGCGCACATGCGCGATGATATGCGCGCACATGCGCGAGGACTCCAGGAAGGTTGGCGCACATGCGCACAGGGTCCAGAGGAGTCGGCGCACATGCGCCGAGTAATTCGCGCACATGCGCGAGCCTGCCGAGGGGTGAGGTGCGATGACCAGTAGGTCTCGCGCATATGCGCCGGTAGTGTCGCGCATATGCGTGAGACATGCAGATGGGCAAATTGACACTTGGCTTTGCGCATGTTCGTGTATATATATATACAGCAATGTAAATGGAAAGCAAAAATCGAAAAGTTCAGAGGAAATATTACTTCTTGATTTTGGAAATTGATTTGCGATCAATTCGTCCGTTAGATTTTAAATCCGAGTACAGCACCGTGTTCCTAGCGACGTAGGCTACAACTGGACGTAAGTTTTACTACGTTTTAACATGTTTTGAAATTATGATGTTGTTAGAATTGAATACACGTCATATATGTTGTTCTTGACATGTTAGACAGCGTAGAATCGAAGTCAGATTAAGAAACGGACTGAATATGGATTTATTATGAATTTCAGAGTTAATTGACTGAGATGTGATGTCAGTTTTGTACGGTGGTTGATTGTAAATTATTGGAATTGGTATATACTGATATAGTAGTACCGGTGTAGTCAGATTTTACTGTTGTATCGTCAGAATTTGAAAAAACAGAGATGTTGGGGAATTGATTAGAATACTGATACAACATATTGGTATTGTCATTGCCAGATTGAACAGTAACAGGCTTCGATTGTATCAGAGCGACATCAAGAAAGGTATAAATAAATGTTGATTCGGGATTGCACAACTCGAGTTAGGTTTGACTTGAGTTTCCCTAAATCACATACTTTATTTTATTGCATTGATATTTGCAGATTGATATGTTAATGTATTGACTTAGAACAGAGTCAGAGTCCGAGTCTAGGGCAGATCAGCCTAGCTAGGGCAGAACAGCCGAGTCTTCTTTCAGAACCGATAAGACTTTAGACTCACGGTGTATCGACGCGCTTAAATGTAGATCGATGTTTAATGTAGACACTCGATACAGTATACCAAAGTCTAAATTAGATTGGGATCCCTAGATTTGAGATAAGATAAGAATAGATCACGAGTCATTGATTCATGTAGTCAGATTAGATACATGTTTTGATGTTTGTTTATGCTTTTATATATGCTTTATATGATTGCATTTTAATACATTGTTTATACTGGGATATTTATATCTCACCGGAGTTATCCGGCTGTTGTCTTGTTTGTATGTGTGCATGGCAACAGGTGGGACAGGTACAGGGTCACAGAGGTGAAGACAGATCGAGATTAGAGTGGTGATACCGGACTTGGACTAGAGCCAGGGTTTTAAACACTTGATAGTAGTTGTTGAACCTGAGTGTGTATGATTGTGTATTGTATCAGATTTATACTTTTATGCTGATATGTATAGGAGTTTGATTCCATTACCTTCCGCATTTTAAAAAAAAAATTTAGACCATGTTTATTATAATTGATTAATTAGTCCCAATCATGATTAAGAACTTGATTAACGTCCGGGTCCCCACACAAAGTGTCTCAGGCTCTTCTCCAAGTATCAAACACTTTGTTTGCTTTTTTAAGGCTCTGTTTTGTACGTGTGCTAGGATAAGTAAATGATTAATAATTAGAGTGATTAAAAAATGAGATATATGGATTAATAGTATGGTGAGATAAATAACATGGTGTTTAGTATGATTTTAAAATGATGGATTAATTTTGTAAATTTTATTATAATGATCAAAATGCCCCAAATGATAATTAAATATATATTCTTAAAATAATTGGATAGATAATTAAAGATTTATAATTATAATTTACATTTATTAAAATTAATTTAAATATATTTATTAGAAATAAATTTGTAAATATGCATTTACTTTAATAATTAAAATAGCAATAATATTTTGAATGTTAATGTTAAATAAAGTTTTAGTAATAATTAAAATATTATTGTTTTTTCGTAAAATAATTATAAATATTTTAAAATAATTTGATAGATAATTAAATATTTATAATTAATAATTAAAATAGTAGTAATATTTTGATGATGCATATTGTTTCTCTACAATTAGATTCATGTGCATCAAACTATTTCTTTCATAATAAATTTCGTTTTCTACTCTTGGTTATTTATAAATTGAATCGATTTATCTCAGGCTTTTGAATTTCTAAGAGACCGTGCTATTCGATTTGATCTTTTTCGCATACGTAGATGCTCTGGTGCACATATTTACCCTGAGTAGAAATTGAAGAAACATGTGGAAAGTTTCCATATTCCTGAAAGGGAATCTCCGTGGATCATCATCCAGTTATCGCAATCAATCATCGAGGTTTCATTAATTTCATTAAATGTCATGTTTATGTTCAATCACTCATATTTAAGGATTTATACATATGTAAGAATTATGACTCGCACATACATATTGTAAAATTAAAATTAATATATTTTTGAATATTTTTATCAGTATTGTATTTAAGAAATTACTTTTCCATTCTTATAGTGTCCAAAGTTAAGAATTCATATAACTTTTTTTTTCGATATATATATACACACACATTAATGTTGATAGATTCGATCATTGTTTCGATTATGAAAACATTACTAACATGAATTATGCATATGACAAAGGATTAGCTCAGTTCTTAAATCGTCAAAAATATTTTTATCAATCAAGTTGGCCTTTTAGTTACTTTAAATGTAAAAAAAAAAATTAAAGAATCTGTAGATCGTAGAGTAATTAATATCAAATATAAAGAAATTATTAATATTTTATATGGGAAACCTACAATTTCAATTCTTCGATTTCGATAAAATGAATAAACTATGAATTAATACAAATTTATTTGATTTGAATTTTAATCTACTAATTTATATTTAACTTAAAGTTTTGGCACAACAAATTAATTTTTTGCCGATATTTCTATAATCCGATATGGCAGTATCACATCCAAATTTCTTTTTTTTTAACAAAATAAATATAATGGTAGTTGACCAAAATTACGGTCAACTCGTCCATGTACATATATGATGCACGTAATTATCTTGTAAAAAAAAAAGGTTAGTTATGATTTTTGTTTTCTATTTTTTAAAAATTAATTGAATGCAAGTAAAATCCACGTACCTTCTTTTTTGTCGAAATTTCATCATCAGAAATTTCTTGGAAAGTCTTGGATAACAATAAGCTTTCGCCAATCTTGCAAGGAAAATCAAATTTTACATGTTATTTAATAACATGTCATATCAAATGTATTAATGATTAAATCATCCGAATTTTTTAATTTATATTTTGTAACAATTTTATGATTACTCATCCATATTGCATCATGAAACTCGAGCACCATATCTATATATGTAAAAACGTTGCCAGTTTGTTTCTTGAAAGCATCGATAACCTTCTTTTTCTTACTATTTGAAACATTCAGTTGGTTCTTAAAAGTGGGATACGGTTTGTGTTACAAACAAATTGTGATTCGTTTTTGAATTTGGAGCTAAATTTTCTGTAATAATCAATGGGAAATACAAGCCCAGTTCCGAGAACATTTTCATCTTCATTTGATGATAATGGCTACCATGCTCTGCACCACCATGCTCCGTCGACCCTTGCACCACAACGCCGGCTGGACAGGAAATTCTGAAGAATTGATGAAAATTGCCAAACTTTGGATAAGGTAATTAGGCCATCATGTTGAATTGCACGCGGAATTCTTGTTCCATTTGATTGGTTTAGCTGTGTAAGGACAACTGAATGGTTAGGCTAGGTTGTCTTAATTCATGTCACGTCTATAAAAATTATGAAATTGCATATATAATTTATAAAAAAAAATGACAACTTCTGCTCAAAAAAAATTAATTCACCATTCTCTTCCGAATAACTATCCACATAATCTCGATAAATGGAGTAACAAGTAATTATTTACTTTTTCTCAGGTAACGGCTGCCCTCTCCCGGTCGGGATTAGGGTCTTCCAATCTAATTGTTGGTATTGATTTCACAGAGAGTAATGAGTGGACAAGTTGAAAACTTCAAACATATGTATAAATTTTTTGACAAATCCTTCAAAAAAATTTATAGGATTGTGCTGACTTTTGATGAAAACCAGGAGCCAAGTCTTTTAACCGGAATAGCTTGCATCATCTTGGGAATGTCCAAAATCCCTACAAACAAGCCATAACCATCATTGGGAAAACCCCACCCTGTCATCTTTTGACGAAGATAACTTGATTCCATGTTTTGGATTTGGAGATGGTAAAGTTTCAAGAGGGATATATCTAATCAACAAGAAAACGATCATTAGTTGTATTGATGGTCCAAATTTTTCTTGCAGCATCGACACACGACCAACATGTCTTTATTTTATCCAGACGGAAGGTTTTGCGAGGGGTTCGAAGAGGTGCTAACCAGATACCGCCAGTTAGTTCCTCAGCTTCGTCTTTCTGGTGCTCGCATCCACACCTTTTTTGGCAGAGTAGAGCCAGTGAGCATAATCGAAACCGTGCATGAATTTTGAAAACCTTAAGTTCAAAGGGACCAATTTCGTTGTATTGAGTCTGCCATGACGAGTAGTCACAAATGCTGCATTGATTTCAGGTCCAACATCATTTGCACCGGTTATTGAAATGGCTATGAGCATTGTTGAGGAAAGTAGAGAGGCCAGAACCATGTTTTCTCATCATCGCAGATGGCCAGGTACACTGACTATATTCACTTTAAGTTCTTGTTATGAAAGATGTCACACTGAGAGACTGCTGGAATGAATTGCCTCTCAACTCCTCGAATGTAATGTTAAGTTCAGATATTCTCAGAATGCCTGAAAAATGCATATCCTATTTACAAGGTGCTCGACTAGCATTTCATGTTCGGAGTAAGCGCATTAAAAGCCTAGGACTTATGGGAAATATCATTAGCTGTTATTAATATTCATGATCATGTAATAACGAATGAATGTGCGTGTAGGTGACAAGAAGCAGTGATACACCAAATGGTCAATTGAGCTCACAGGAGAAGAAAACACACACTTACACACACATGTATGCATTTATGTAGGTGTGTGTGTGTGTGTGAAACTCTAGTATTGAGATAAAATACTGGAAGTATTTTTATTTTCTTTATCAGCCATCAGACTGAGAATCCTCCAAGCAGAGCTGTTCTTCTGCCACCTTCTCATGGCAGAGTTTCTTCCAGCGGCAGTTCACTTAAGCCGTATGGTTCAAGCAGTTTTCCGCACAGTACTCTGTTTTATTCTGCCCATGAATCACCATCGAGCAATATGTATGACAACAGGTAATGGATTCACCATAATCCTAGCAGGGCAATTGTTATCACTTGTCGAGCATACGTATAGCTAGCTGAGTAGAATGCTCGTTTGGTGTCGAGTTTTCAACATTTGAGTGTTTTTGTTTCTTGAATTTCTAATCTTACTCGTTTCCTCGTCAGGGTTGTCCAATTTGTAAGAGACACTCAAAAGACATGGCTTTGGCTGTGGACATAAGGTAAAGATTGTCAACTTCTCTCTACATAACGAGGTTATTTCACGAAGAATGATGCAATCTTGAATCGTTTTGGTTTTGTCGTTCTTGGCCAGACCTATTGTTACAATGGAATAGGCCTTGTTTATTGTCCGATATGCCGAAGCACGATCACGACAAGAATAAAATTGTATCCATAGATAAGAATAAAATTGTATCCTCGTCAGGGTTGTCCAATAAATGTTTGGGAAGTTTTATACATTTTAAGGCACCTGCGAACTAACATTCATTTTTTGAATAGCGCTGACCATGTGAAGCATAGATACTAGAGACATTGTATTGTTGGAATATACTGTGACATTCGAAAGTAGCTAAAATTTCATAGATCTCATGTGATTATCCATTGATCTGTCGGAACGTGTTGAGACTAGTGTCCCTGCAAATCACATATCCGGCTACATTAAGTAGAAACCTTATCTAGGAAGAATTATTCCATTACACCTTTTTCTTGAACTTTTATAATAAATATGTCATTTTATTCAAAATTTAATCAATCAAATGAAAAATGTCATCATTTTATTCAACCTACTCGAATTTTTTAATAATCATAATATTATATATTTAAAAAATCCTATCAAGTTTTATAACCCAACTAAACGGACCTTAAATTATTTTATACGTGTTACCAAAAAACGTGCCTATTCTTACTTTATATTAAAAACACCAACGGACTGCCCTCCCTCTCTTCTTTCTTTTTTTTTTTTTTTAAAAAATATATATTTTCCAGCAAGGCACCGTGATTACTATGGTCCCTCCTATCTTTAGAGAAAGGCCGAAGCCTGGCTCTTCAGGCTTCATACTCAGCGTTCGCTTGATTGATGTTCGGAAGCCAAGTATGAGAATTCAGATGCTGCCAAGATATCCTGTAAGTCCTGTTGTTAATCTTCTTTGTATAAATATTAGAATTGGTGTTGACTGTTTTTTTGGTTGTGTGGAGCATTTTTTTTTGTTTTTTGTTTTTAAGTTATAATTATTGGTCGATGGGATCTTTCTTGAAGAGTTTTATCCTAAACATTTTAGATTCCTTTTGCAATTTACGGTGCCTTAGTTGTCAGAGTTAAATGGTGAAAGATTAGTATTTGTATTTATAAAAATAATGGCGAAATTCACTCTCACTCTCCCATGTGAGAGTATCTACGGATTCCATTTGTAATTTTTGTTCTTTAACAAGCCGAGTCTATTGTTACAATTTAGCAATCAACACGTACTTGTCTATTTTATATGCTGAGTAGTTTTGAGGATAATCTCAATCAAATTTGGCACCTTTGATTCAGGGTGTTTTCTTGAAGCATAATCTGGGTAATGAAGAGTTTGTATCGAAATTGCTTGACAGAAGGTGGGCCTTAAGCAGCCCAGACACGAAAATCAACCAAGTAATGACCTTGTATCGAAAGGAAGGTGGATTATGTGGGAACAATTCTTTCAAGAACATCAACAATCCTTGTCTTGGTGAAGGGATGATGCAAAAGAGTCACCCTTTTCCATCATTTTATGTTGTGAGAGACGACTTGTTACATCCATTGGTGAATGGTAACAAGGCCAGGAAATTAGACGCAATTCTTCCAGTCCTTGAAGATAATGCTGCAACTGATGTGGTGAGATCATGATCTTTTGAAGTTTCATGTGGCTCTCTTAATCTCTTTCTGCCTTAAGTTGTGAATTTTGGTTATAAATCTTGCTGGCATGGCCTATGTATGTGTAAATTTTAATGTTTTGATAATCTTAAACGGCAACAAAAGTGTATCAAAAAACAAAAAAACAGCAAGCACTCACATTTCCATTTGTTTCCTTGTTTTGCTGCAGACGACTATTTATGAAATAATCATTTGGTGACATGAGTATTTTGCTGGTAATAAACTAAAAACACCCCCAAAAAGTCAGTTTCTTAAAATACTTGTAAAAATTGGATAATGCCATAATGGATCCTTTTAGGTCACCTGTGGCGGTTGCCAAAGTGCGCACACAGCAGCTGTAGGTATGTCCCATGCTTTTATTTTTAAGTTTATTGCTGTTTTGCTGGAATTATATCTGACAGAGTCGTAACCTTTTGTTTCATTAACATGCAGCTGTTTCATGTGCAGAGAGAGGATTAAAATCTCACTTGTTACTCAGAGGAGAAGAACCTGAAATTCTAACGGGATGAAATCTGGTTTCTAAATTGTATGGAAATGTTGTTTATGTTCCAAGATCCATGTATGCCAAGAGAGAAGAAATGCTAACAAGGCATGCCGAGTTGGTTCTTGGCTGTAATGGCTCTACTTATTGGCTCAGGGATTTTCTTGAGGATCTCTCCTTATATCATCTGGCGAGTAATTACAAGTCCTCAGAAGAAGATACCGTTGAATATCAAGAAAAAACAAGGAAAGTTGTTATTATCAATGAAGGCGCAGGAGATGCCATAGCGTTGCTTGGTATCCAATTGTTTTTGGAGCTATTATCGATTTTTTTTCCTTTTAAAAAATGAGCATATCTTTCTGGCTGATTTAAAAATTTCCCCTAGTTGCGTTCACAAAAGTTTTACATGTCCTCTTGTGCATTCTTATTTTATCAGATGCTTTGCTGAGATGTCATTAAAACGTTGTTCCTTATAGGACTTGTACGTTTGGTTCGGTACTTGTCCCAGGACCATTTGTTTGGAAAAAAAGCAAGCTCTAAAAATTGTTGTAGATGCTGGCAGCGGGACTACAGCTATTGGTTTGGGTCTTGGTGTTTTATGTTTAGGGTGATTGATCCACCTTATTTTTTTATACCATTTAAGTATATCTTTATCCGAATTATGTTGATTTTTTACTCAAATTTGTTGAGAACAAGCCGCTTATCGAGATTCTTTTTTGGTTGCCATTTTGAGAACCAGGCTTCCATGGGAGATTATTGCCATAATGCTGGCTGATGATATTGACGGATACAGAAAAATGGAGCGAAACTTGATATCTGAATTTTTTGCATGCTTTACGTCTTCCCTTGGTGACTACCCCCTCGGAAGTGGAGTAGATTTTGTAATCGTAAACTGGGTGGAACGGAGCTTACCAAGAAAGTAATCGAGTCTTTGTTTCAGTTATTCTAGTCCCCAAAATATGGCTCCGAATGACAACACACTTGTGACGTCCTTGCAGATTTGGCAAGATATTAGAAGGGGAAGTTCAAGAACGCCAAAGAATAGCACAGCAAACCGGTATTCTTGTAGATCCTATATATACTTTATCGGCTTGGGATCTTGCTACACAACTTTCTGAGAACAAGGAAGACGATGCAAAAGTGGTAATGCTCCACACTGGAGGGACGTTGGGAATGTTTGGAGTGGCGCAGCGGTGCAAGTCTCACTTTAAAATGCCAGATAAAGGTGTCAAATAGTACAAGTCTAAACTTTTGAAGCCGTGCACTTTCCCGAAATGAATTTATCACATTCCAAGATTTGTAATTTTTTCTGCCTGAGTAAAGGCGGACCTAGTCTTACAGCATTGAATTTTATATACGTTTTCGATCGCATTTTTGAGTTCGCTCATAGATATTTACTGAATAAGGATGGTCCTTAACACATTTTATCAGTGTTTTGTATTTTGTCAGGTAAAGGAATTGTGTCATAGGGCAAACTGAGACTGTCTAAATTTATATTAGAGTTAAAAGACATTAGCACATTCAAATTTGTGATGGTGTACCTGTAACTGGATAGTTCTAATAAGAAGGATGAAACCGTTTTTAAATGAGATGTATTCGAGTGGTCGGTCTAAAATTTTATCAACGGCAGCAAAACAGCAGCAAAACTTTTATTGTCACAGCACCTACGTGCATACATGCATGCCTCGTATTTGCTAGCTTCTGTACAACCGAGACCCTTAGTTCTGTCTGTGAGACTAGTGCGTGGCATGATTTGGAAATCTTCGGCGACGTGAGGGCTTTGCAGATGGAGCGCCGGCGTGAGGGAGGACTTGAGAGCGGGGTTGGTGGCTATTCAAGAGCAGTGTAGCTTGGGCTAGCAAACAGTCGATATAATAGCTTTAACCAGCTAGTTGAGCCCTGAGGCTCTGTCATCTCGTCAGCAGAGAGATTTAGAGGCTCACTGTGAGAGTTGAGAGCCTGAATTTCTTTACCTTTCTGTTTTCGAATGATATTTTTCTTTTTAGGTTTAGTGAGTGATTAATTAGCACGTGGAAATATTTTAGTTAAAGCTTCGGTTTCCAAACACGTCGTAAAACGGAAAATTTGCTGAAAAGAAAGGAATCGAAGGGGAGCATTATATTGGGTACGGCTCTGTCTTCTTGCGAAATAAGGCCCAATCGTGCTTGTTTGTCAATTAATTACGAAGGAAAATATTATTTCCTTGTTTAATTTCTTAATTTAATTTATTTCTCTAATATTATCTTTTCCTTATTGATTTGATCGTGCATAATATTTAATGAGATTTTTTCTTTCTAGATAATATGATATTTAATGAGATCTTGCCTTTTTAATTAATGAGATAAATATGCTAGGATTTTATTCTTGATGATGAGATATTATTGTGATTTGGTATCAATATTTAAAAGAGTTTATTTCTAATTAAACTCTTATTTTCCTTATTGAATAGGGTTCCTTGTGGAGATAAAAGTCTACATCTATAAATAAGAGATCAAGAACCTCATTTTATCTCTCTCACTCTCTCTCCTTTCTCTCTTGTGCACGGACCTTCTTGATTATTCATACACGCACTTTGGAGAAAGCTCTTGGATTGAGGATTCACGCAAACATTTAGGAGAGAGCTTTTTCGATTTATATGTTTTTCACTCTTCGCTTGGAAGTTTTCATGAATGCATAACTGATGCACTTTTGCACGTCGAGATTTCAGAGACAAATAATTCTACAAAGACGTTGCTGTTTTGAAGAGTTGTGATCGTCGTGTTGTCCTGAATGTTGCCAACATCTGCAGACAACATCCGTGACGATGTTGGCTGAAGATCGTTTTTAGTTGCTCGTTCCTTTCGGGATCATGTTTTTGTTTTGCTTTCTTGATTTAGTTTTTATTCTGGTTATTTGTTTTAGAAAGCATTTGTTTCCTCAACTTGTTGAGGAAATTGATTTTTCTGATAATCACTAGTGATAGGTTTTTATGTAAACGATTTGGTTTTCTAGTGATTAATTTTGTCATAAGACACCGCACAAGTATTTATACTTGTGTAAATTTAATCTTGTCCATTTATTTATTTTAAGCGTATTTGTGGTACAAAATATAATTTTTCGCTGCATGTTGTCCGAGATGTTGTAACATCTGGCATAACACCTAATTCTGATAAAACACAAATCAACGATTTTACATACTATTTTGATATTTTTATTATTCATTAGTATATGTCCAACACAATTTCTTACAAATTAATAATAATATATTTCTAAGAATCGAATCATTTGCATCTTACAGTAATCCATTTGAAATTTTAATGAAATTTTTAAGCCCGTTCATTCTTGCAGCTAGGAAACCACATCTTGAGTTGTATGTATACACGATTTCAATTTTCGTGTGTTACATTTTTGTTTCTTGCATTTGATCATAAGCAAGTTCAAAACGCGAAGAGACAGGCGCTGACATCTACTACATGTTCCTTCTCGATTTTTTTTTGTTTTTTGGATTCTTATTATCTTCTGGGTACAGCACAGCCGGCCAGTTTATTCCAAGTTAACCCGTGTAAAGAACTCAGTTTTAGTGTCAGATGAAATTATATATATAAATTTCGAAGCATTTTTCTCGTGGGGCAGTTGCAGTGATGTGGCCGGACATTTTAAGAAAATTTCAAACGTTGTTATTATTATTATTTTTTTACTTTGATTCTCTTGTCACGAAGCCAGGCCAATGCGATATGATGCCTGCATATTAGGCGTAGCCTTGTCTTTGTACCAAGCTGTTAACATAAAAAACACACCTATCAAATATCCCATCGAAGACAAATTGCTCTAGGACAGAATCTGGAGCCATCTGATCGATTTAAAGAAACGAAGAAAGATATCAAGTAGGTATAATTGGAAACAAACAAAACTAGTTGAGCTTCTTGAAAAAGTTCAAATTGTTTTACATACCGTGGGACTTCGTCTACAAAAAAGAAGTAACATAATCAGTCATAATTGGGATTTTCGTGGCTAACAAATGGAAAGAATTGGGGGGAAAGGGTGGATTTTTCGGTTTGCTGATGGTGTCGACAAGTTACTGATGTTTCTTGGCATTTTGGGTAGTATTGCGGAAGGTTTTGCTTCTCCCATTACCATGTATACGTTGAGTGGAGCGATAGATGAATTCGGGAAGGCTGATCGGGCTATTACTAATGGGGCGGTGAACAAAGTAACCATGTATAATATTTTGACCTTTTAATACAATAATTTGGAATTACAGTTTAACTGAGATGTAGGAAAACAGCACAGTTTGAAGCTTCTGCCATTTTTTTCCTTTGCAGTATGGGCTGAGACTACTTTATGTTGCTATTGGGGTCGGATTTGCTTGTTTTATTGGTGTATTTTATCCTCTACAAATGATAAATTGTCGGAAAAATATACTTTGGTTATATAGAATGTTAGAAACCATCGTCGGCTTGAGGAACTAGCTAACTTTGGTGGTATTTGACTTGCGGTTATTTTTGTGTTGCAATCTATATTTGCAGAAGGACTTTGCTGGACAAAAACTGCTGAGAGGCAGACATCTCGAATAAGAATGGAATACCTGAAGTCGATACTTAGACAAGAAGTCGGTTTCTTTGACAACCAAATGACTCTTTCTCCAGCTTCCAATCTGTCTCAAATATCTCTACTGATGCGCATTCCATTCAAGACGTTATAGCTTCCAAGGTCACGATTCATTCAAATTTTTTGTCTTCAACTTTTTGGATCTTAAATTGTATATTACGAAAGTTGGATCAGGATTTTCTTCTGCTGCAGATTCCCAACTCTCTAGCTCAAATCTATTCACTGGTATTTGGTCTTTTAGTCGCATTCCTACTTTCTTGGCGACTGGCATTGGCTTCTGTTCCATTTGCTATTGGATTTATAGCCCCGGGGGTTGGATTCGGAAAGCTAATGATGAACACAAGAGTCCAGATTAAGGATGCTTATGGGGTCGCAGGTGGAATTGTCGAACAAGCAATATCAAATATAAGAACTGTTTATTCATACGTGGGAGAGCTAAAAACAGTTGAAAGGTTCAGCCATTCACTCCAGAAAAGCACTAATCTTGGAATAAAACAAGGATTAATGAAGGGTTTGATGATAGGTAGCATGGGAATGATTTTTGTGACTTGGGCATTTCAAGCTTAGGTTGGTGGCCTTTTAGTAACCGAAAAGGGTGAAAGTGACGGCCATGTTTTTATAGCAGGCATTTGTATCATTTTGGAGGACTGTAAGACCTCTTTTTCTTGAATCTACGCATTAGATTATTTGAATCTATATATATACTCTTGATTTAGATTTTTTTATATACTCTTTCAAGTTGATTCGCGGTCTTGATATTTCATCAGGTCCTGTATGTCCTCTCTTCCTAATGTACCATTTATAGTAGAGGCATCGGCTGCTGCAAAGCGTATTTTTGAGATGATTGAACGTATTCCTCACATAGACTCTGAAAACGAGAATGGGAAAATTTTGGCTACTGTAAAGGGACAAATCGAGTTCAGAGAAGTTTATTTCAGCTATCCATCAAGAAAGGATGAACCGATCCTTCAAGGGCTAAATCTTAAAGTGAAACCTGGTAAAAAAGTCGGTCTTGTAGGTGGAAGTGGTTCTGGAAAATCGACAATTGTTTCTTTGATCGAACGGTTTTATGACCCCATAAAAGGAGATATTCGGCTTGATGGACACAGAATAAAAAGACTTCAAGTCCAATGGTTTACATATCAGATTGGATTGGTGAATCAAGATCCAATTCTGTTTGCCACATCCATTAAGAAAAATATACTATTTGGAAAGGAGGATGCTTCAATGGAACTGGTAATAAATGCTGCTAAATCAGCAAATGCAAACAATTTCATAGTCAAATTCTCAGATGGATACGACACTCAAGTAAGTTATTTCATACGCTGAAATCTGATTAGTAGGTTGTTTATTTCAACATAACAGATCGTATTGTTTCGAAATTTCAGGTTGGTCAGCTAGGTGTTCAGTTATCAGGTGGTCAAAAGCAACGTATTGCTATAGCAAGAGCACTGCTCAGAGATCCAAGGATTCTTTTGCTTGATGAAGCTACTAGTGCTTTGGATGCACAATCTGAGAGCATGGTACAGGAAGCGATTGACCAATCTTCACAAGGCAGGACAACGATTGCCATTGCCCACCGCCTTTCTACCATACAAAATGTTGATTAAATTATGGTACTGGAGTCGGGGAGGGTCGTTGAATTAGGGTCGCACGATGAGCTGATGCAAATGAATAGCGGAGAAGGTGGAATATACAGTCAAATGGTGAGATTACAGAAATCGGTAGTGCTAAATGAGGGTAAAAAAACACCTCATAGGCATAGCCCTATATCGCCTCATTATATAAGATCTAGCTCGTTGAATAGTTCTGCTTCTGGATTCACACCACCACTGATTTTGAGTTTAGTTCCTTCTTCAATTCAGAATAGCCCGGCTTCATCGTTTAGTTCCCATTTCGAAAGGGATGAAAAACCAGTGACTTATTACCCTAATCCTTCACTATACATATTACTAGAAATGAATGCAACAGAGTGGAAGAGGGTGTTTCTTGGCTCTATAGGAGCTGTTTTATTTGGGGTTGTTCAGCCAGTGAATGCATACTACATGGGCGCTCTTGTTTCCGCTTACTTCACTAACCAAAACTCAAAAATAAAGTCCGACACAAGATTCTACAATATCATCTTTTTAAATATAGATGTCGTCACCTTCTTTTCTAACCTGCTCCAGCATTACAACTTTGGAATCATGGGAGAAAGGTTAACCAAAAAGGTTCGGTAAAGGGTTTTGAAAAATATTCTAACTTTCGAGGTTGGCTGGTTCGATCGGGAAGAGAACACGAGTGCTGCCATCTGTTCTCGTCTCTCTACCGAAGCGAGCAGGGTTAGGTCTCTAGTTGGAGACATGATATCATTAGTGGCTCAGGTATTCACAAACTCTTTCCTATCTTTCGTTCTTGGACTAGTCATTGTCTGGAAAGTTGCCATAGTGATGATGGCAATACAACCTTTTATTATAGCCAGTTTTTATTACAAAACCGTTTTGATGGAACAAATGTCTGAAAATGCCAAATACGCACATAATTCAGCAAGCCAGCTGGCGAGTGAAGCAGTATTGAACCACAGAACTATAACCGCATTTTCATCTCAGAAAAGAATCATTGAACTATTCGAAGAAATGCTGAAGAACCCTCGAAAAGAAAGCACGAGACAGTCATGGATTTCTGGTCTAGGACTTTTTAGTTCCCAATTCCTAGCCATAGGTGTTGTAGCTATGACATTTTGGTACGGTGGGACACCCATGAACAAGGGGTTACTTAGTGTAAAACAGCTCTTTCTAACTTTTTTTATCTTGATGAGTGCCGGTAAAACGATAACAGATGCAGGAACTATGACATCTGATCTGTTAAAAGGTAGTAGTGCTATGAGATCATTTTTCGCAACTCTAGACAGAAAAAGCGAGATTGAACCTTACAAAATTGAAGGTCTAGAAGCTACAAAAAATCTGAAAGGAACCATAGAACTTGACAGTGTTTACTTTCACTATCCATCAAGACCTGAACAGTTCATCTTTCATGGCCTTAGTCTCAAGATTGACGCAGGAAAAACAATGGCATTTGTTGGAGAGAGTGACTCTGGAAAATACACCGTGATTGGATTGATAGAAAGATTCTACGATCCCGTAAAAAGGACAATTCTGATAGACGAAAAAGACATCAGAAATTACAGTTTGAACAGTTCATCTTTCATGGCCTTAGTCTCAAGATTGACGCAGGAAAAACAATGGCATTTGTTGGAGAGAGTGGCTCTGGAAAATACACGGTGATTGGATTGATAGAAAGATTCTACGATCTCGTAAAAAAGACAATTTTTATAGACGAAAAAACATCAGAAATTACAGTTTTAGAGACTTGAGATCAAGCATTGCATTAGTGAGACAAGAACCGGCTATTTTCGCGGGAAACGTACTAGAAAACATAGTTTATGGGAAAGATAATGCCACAGAAGCTAAAATCAGAGAAGCTGCTGCACTTGCTAACGCTGATGAATTCATATGGTATTTTTCAACCTCTATTTATCAGTCACATTCACACACATTTTATTCTAGTTGGTAAGATACCAATATCGGAAGTAACACGCATGAATTGGCACTCTAAATCATACCTATCTCTCCTTCACGTGCAGTTCAATGAAGGATGGATACAAAACATTCTGCGGTGAACGAGGAGTTCAACTTTCGGGAGGACAGAAGCAAAGGATAGCACTTGCACGAGCAATCTTGAAGAATCCGTCAATCTTGCTTTTAGACGAGGCGACGAGTGCACTTGACAGTTTGTCCGAGAATCTAGTGCAAGAAACATTGGAGAAAATGATGATGGGAAGAACTTGTGTGGTCATCGCGCATAGGTTATCGACTATAAAAATGTCTGATTCCATTGCCGTGATCAAGAATGGTAGAATTGTGGAAGAAAGATCGCATTCTGAGCTACTTGCTCTTGGAGACAAAGGCTCATACTTTAACCTAGTCAAGTTGCAACAATATTGTTACACTCCTTAGAAGGGGTAGTAAGATGCGGAGGTTAAATCTTGTACATTGGCATTAAAAAATATTCAAGTCACATCGAATACATACTTATGATAAACAAATCCCGTAATAAATACATATTATCTATATAACAGTTTTAGTAGGTTATATATTTTTAAAAAAGACGAAATTAGAGAATATTACGAATATGAGCATTCATCTCTCTATGCGGGGTCGAGGGTCTAGAAAAGATTCTTGATTTTGGGAACAAGGCAAAAGGAGAGAAGACAGAAAATAGTGAATGAAAAATGCCCCCATGAAGGATCGAACGACAGACCTTCAGTTTACAAGACTCTTGCTCTACCACTGAACTATAGGGGCTGTTGGGGCAAGCTTGCCAAATTTGTTAATACTTATTTTATTTTACTCTTCCTTTAATTAGATTGACCCGAGGTATCGCACCAGAATTGAGTGAATTGAAAGGAACTATATTTTATGTTGAATATTTTATTGGGAGTCGGAGGATTCTTTTATTTACTGTGCAACTTACAAATACATGCAGTTTTATTGACTGATATAATTGGCATTGCCTTATTACAAGCACACTCCAGATTTGTTTCCTTAACAAGAGAAGTAAATTAAAAAGTACGCAAAACAACTTAAAAGAAGGGTGAAATGTATCGTCTCACGTGTTGTTAAAGTAAAAGATTTGTCATCATTCTGGACAAGTAGAAGAACCGGAGCAAGTTCTCCTAGCAAAAGGGATGTATCATGGTTCTTTAGTCGGTGTAGCATCTGTACATGACGTAATTATCCATGATCTTGCCACACTCTGAGCAAACCACCTGCTCGGGGATGTATCCAGCATGCCCCGGCAGGATCAGGTGGTTACAGTGGTGTTCGCGGTGGATACCACGTATTGCCTCATCCAGCACGGTGACAAACTTGTCGGGATGATCACCTTGTATCGCCAACTAATGTAGTCATCTAAAACAGGCAGCAATATGTCTCATTTTCCTTTGGTCATCTCATTGTTTCCCCTGCTGAAAACTTCCCACCCTTCGTCACTGCTGTCAAATGCCAGCACTTCCATGATCTGCTGCATCACATGGTCGTTGTCCATGCTTAAGGCAGTGTTTTTCTTGGAGTTCCACATGCTCCACAGCCTCACCCAGAAGTACCAGACATAGTCGTAATATTCCTTGAGTGCGAAGATGTGGCTCAGTTTCTCCCGATCAATTACTTCATGGCACCGTCAGACTTTATCCTTTTGATTGCGCTTGCCCACATATAGCATTTCCAGAGGTACGTTTAGGGCACCTGCAACTGCTCTGGTTGACACAGTAAACTTACGGATCCAGTCAATGTCCTCCCCACCGTACAAGCATATCACTCTGTTGTCCCTGATCTATCAGACCAAAAGAAATCTCCGTGATCAGCTTCGTGCAGTGCTAGTTGGGCTGGTATTACATACTTGTCTTACTGAACAAATGATTTTTTTAAAATGTAACAGGGGCGGTGCAGTTACCCATGTTTCGGGGTGTTGAATAGGAGAACACGCACATTTCTTTGATTCTTATGTAGGATTTGTTCTGAATGTTGTTTGTGAATATCGCATTCATTGACATGTCGTGACAAATATAGACATATGATAGCATGATAGAAAATAAATCCATGGTAGTTTGGTGATCACATACCCAGTCCGGAATTCGTTGATCAATGAAATCTGCTAACAGTTCGATGTTCCAGGTGTTTTCTGACCAGAGAGTCGTCTCCCTGGCTTTAGCGAAGGGGAAAGCTAAACTGCCCCAAATCCACATCATAGGTAAAGCATCAAGATTGGATGGCTTCCCCTGGGGATCCAATACTACGAGCATCGGCATGTGGACAAATTTCCAGACCTCTTGGATGTATCTGATGGCTACCTGTTCAATCAATGAAGGGTGGTACACCGAATAACATGGCATATTATAGGTCTTCAGTTCCTTAAATTGTAGTTCCTGTGATTGGGAAAGTGAGTTAGTTTGGTTGACAATGGGAAGCCATAAAACCTCGTACTCATGCCTCATTTTTTGTTGGTTGTAGATCATATGAAGGATGTTTAGCTCTTCGTGAGGCAGGTCGAGATCTGAAATCAGCAGTAGTACATACTTCGCCTTCAGTCCATCAATCCTTTCTTGTAACACAAAGAACTTTAGCTTTTCAGAGTTTTAAGTTGTAGATATCTTGAAATTTTATCAGGTAAAAGTAAAGAACCAACATTAGATCTTTTAGAACCATCATATAGTGGCCTTTGTTCATCTGGGGCACGAATCATCCCCTTGAGTACTTTCATATTGTCAATATGAGCAGTCTCCATAAGTTTCTTGAATGCAGTGTACGAATCTTCAAACTTCTTCCTAACTGCACATACATGACAATATGATCGATGCGACGTGGGTATCATACTACTGTTTTTGTGCAGTTTGAAGTATTTCATCATTCCGGTGTTTTAGTGACCAACCAAATATTCAAGCATTGGTTTTTAAGGACATACATTGTGGGTTCGAGTTCGACCGGATGTGTGAATTTGAGGGTGAACAAAAATATTTCTATCCTATCGCCCTTGTTTACATTTACTAACTTTGTTACCTTACCAGAGTATCCGTTATTATTAGACAATTCGAATCAACATGTGACTTACCGATTAATTCCTTACAAATCTGCAATTCGGGAAAGAGTCCTAGCATGGCTAGGACTCCTCCTGAGAACCCTGCACAGATTGGTGCAGGGTTTGCGCTACTTCCAGGCGCTGATAGCTCGATGCGTGGGGCACGGGCTGGGCTAGGAAGGTTCACTAGGGTCCTAAGTAAGCGTTCAGGGGTTGGGTTTGGGTGGTAGAGCATCGGCTGGGCTCACACGATCATAAACATGGAGTCCATGCAAGGTGTGATTCTCGGCCAGAATAGGTGTCACGTGGGGCAGCATGTTTTTGGATTTTGAGTGGATAACTTGAAAAACTTAGAGTCTAGTAGGTTAATTTAACATGTTGGGCACGTTTTGGCTCGACATGGTTCGGGGGTAACTCGTAAAAATCAAAAGTTGGCTCGGGGTTGAAGCTTAGGTGTCAAATGAGGATTTTTAAATAAAGAAAAATTGGAAAATGGTTCTCGGGGTACGAATCTTCAAACTTCTTCCTAACTGCACATACATGACAATATGATCGATGCGACGTGGGTATCATACTACTGTTTTTGTGCAGTTTGAAGTATTTCATCATTCCGGTGTTTTAGTGACCAACCAAATATTCAAGCATTTGTTTTTAAGGACATACATTGTGGGTTCGAGTTCGACCGGATGTGTGAATTTGAGGGTGAACAAAAATATTTCTATCCTATCGCCCTTGTTTACATTTACTAACTTTGTTACCTTACCAGAGTATCCGTTATTATTAGACAATTCGAATCAACATGTGACTTACCGATTAATTCCTTACAAATCTGCAATAGCTTTTGTAGGTGCTCCAACATGACTGAGAGCTTATAGGCCAAACTTGATATCTCCCATGACTCAGCAGTTGACGAGATGTACCTTGATACAACAAAAAACAGTTTTAAAGATTTCTCGCTGAGAAAATAAGTGGTTAGTTTCAGTTATAAGCGATAATAAAGGGGAGATAATAAGAACTAAGAGCATCATACTCGTGACCAGTGCCGATGAGGTTCAGGAGCACTGATGCAGAGGCCTGAAGGCTCCTTATGATCCAATAAACAGCTATTGGAATATGAGCAGTGGCAGTCTCAACTTCTGGTGATTCCCGGCTAATGTAGAGAGACGGAAGCTCCTTGAATTCTATAATACAGTGGATCATCTTCGTTGTTGCAGTTAAGAGGTCAACTACCGCCTCAAATTTCTTTCTTAAATCACTGGAATGTTCCATTGGGCTGGGTAAATCTTTGAGTGTGGAAACATTCTTGGCTAATGGATTTTTTGTGTGAAGTTGCTCAATGAGCCAGAACTCGCCATAGTTGATGGAGAAAGCAGCAAAGGTGATGACCACCTTGGCATCCCAAGGGTAGTTTGACAGTGATTTTAGGAGTTCCATGGTTAAGGAATGTGCTTCTGTTCCAGAAGTACATTTGCATATTATCTGTTACATCGTGATTTTGAGTCATGTAATTAATTCAACAAAATTTCGTCTCTTGAGGGGAAATTAGGAACTTTATTATACCTCATTGGATATCTTGTTGATGGGAAATGCCATTAGTTTAACTATTTCCGTATCATAGTAAGAACTTTGAGTGACAGTATCATGGTAGGAACTGGAGATGACCTTGTTGTCAAGCGTGCCCAAATGGGCTTGAATGGGAGCAACCTGTATTTGAGCAGAACGCAAGAGAATTGTTATCAACTGAAAAAGAAAGGATATATCCAAGTGAAAAGGTAAAGAATCATTATCATTTAAAAAAGCTTTCTTGAACTAGAAAGTGTAAGGAAAATGAACTTCTTGAAAGGAACGATTTAGGGAGCCCGAAAAACAAGCAACGGAAGCAAAAATCTTTAAAATTTTCGGCCCCCTCACATTTGTGTAGCAAAAATACAATATACACCATAAATCTCATTCATAGGGTGTTTAGAATTTTGTTACCTATCAACCCCTTAGAGTTGATGAATGGCACCAACCAAAGTGTAAACACTTTGGCTCTTGTATGGAAGAAAAATCTACAAGCAAACCTCCTTCCTCTTCAAGAATTAGGCCCACCACTATACTAGGTAAATCCCCTTCAAGTTTTGCACTAGAAAAACTTGAGGATTTTTCAAAGAGAAGAGTTATTCTCCAAGAAAATGAAGAACACAAGAAAGAAAATTTTGAGAGAGCAACCCTTGAAGATTTCGGCCAAAGTGAGAGACAAAATGTGTGGAGTGAAGTCTAGACTTGGGTGTGGGAAAAGTGGAAAAAGGTGTCCCCCATGCCATGCATTATTTTATTAAAAAGTATTCAAGTCTCTTCACCTCCCAAGCATGCAATCCCTACATGTCTCACTTGTATATTATATGGTTTTTAACACATTAAAAACCATGGACTAAATTTTCATTATCTCAAACACATTTGAGATAAATTAAATATTACTTGAATTTACTCAAGTCCCACTAGTTTAAATAATTATTTTAATTGAGCTCTACAAGACTCAATATTATTTAATTAATTCAACACTTGAATTAATTTAATTATTTTAGACTCTACTAGGTCCACTAGTGTTTAATTAATTCAACATTTGAATTAATTTAATTTAGTCCCCAATAATGTTTATGAAAATCACAATTTTCAACTACATTATTTACTTGGCCAAATTTTAATCTTAGGAACACTTCCATATATTAAAATTTATATTTCTCTCATAGAAGTCATACTTCTAATTTTCTTTACACTTATAAACACATTTATAAGCCGTTCAACACATTGAACTATTTTACTTCTCTTCGGGATTTACTAAGCAAGTACTTGTGTGGCCCTCAATGGTTCATTGATACAACTAGCCGTGGGTTCACATCTCAATGTGATTCGGACTAAACATGTCCTTATTCGAGCATACCCCAATTGCTCCATTCTTACTTATCAACTCCTTGATAGTAAGAACGTCAGAACTCAAGTCTGATAGTACCCAACCAATCACGTTAAACGCCTAGCAGCATCGCTTACGTGATTCCCTAGGTATCACATGATAGTGCCTGCAAGAACCATTCAATTATGGTTAGCGTACAGTACGGTCCCTTCAACTCATATATCCCGACCGATTCGACAACTATTGGTTTATCGAGAGTTGTCAATGAATCGATACTATGTGTCATGTTGTGGTTGCATCGATGGTGTAATCTATGAAACCCCTTTCATAATTACCACCATACTCTGATCAGAGATTTCAACCCACATATACATGAAAAACACATAGGATATCCATACCCGTAGGTAAGCGGTGAATCCCCGACTACAATGCATCGACTCCTATATGTTTCGCCGTAACACCCAACCTTGCCACCTAATGACCCCATAAGAGTCGGTAAACAAGTCAAAGTGAAACGCTAGCACATAGAGTCTCAATGTTGTCCCGGGTCATAAGGACTAATTCTGTACAACCATAAACCAGGACTTTTCCACTCGATAAGTGAGAACCACTTGGAAAGTCCTTTTATGGAGGGTTGTTCAGTGCACTCTACAAGGAGCACCTATCTGCATGTTCGGACATCACAATGTCCCCTACCAATGAAACATGGTACTCACATCGCAGATACTAGTCTCTAACTCGAGCGGCCTTTATCCTTCTTAGTGGCGGCTGAATCGACTAGGAACGGTTTAGAATATACAGTATTCCAAATATGAGTTTCATGATACTCATCATATGAGCATCTCATATTCTTTCTACTATTTGTATATTCAAGGACTTTATCTATGCAACTAGCATGGGTATAAAGATAAAGATGCGCCAAATTAATAAATTGAAATATTATTAAAATAAAGATCGTTTATACAAAGAGTTTCATTGTGAACAGTCGGCCAACACTTGGCTCGACGTGCACCTACTCTAACAATCTCCCACTTGCACTAGAGCCAACTACCTATATACTTTAGACCCATTGATTCGCGATGCTTCTCGAACGATGGTCCTGGTAAAGGCTTAGTTAGTGGATCAGCAACATTATCTGCGGAGCCGACTTTGTCAATCACGACATCTCCTCTTTCCACGATCTCTCTGAGGATGTGGTACTTTCTCAATACGTGTTTGGACTTCTGATGAGACCTTGGCTCCTTCGCCTGAGCTATGGCTCCCGTGTTGTCGCACATCACCGGGATAGGAGCAACTCCATTTGGAATGACGCCCAACTCTTGGACGAAATTCCTAATCCAAACAGCCTCCTTTGCTGCAGCCGATGCAGCAATGTATTCTGCCTCAGTGGTGGAATCCGCAGTACTGTCTTGCTTGGAACTCTTCCAAGAGACAGCACCACCATTGAGCATGAATATGAATCCGGAGGTTGACTTCGAGTCATCAACATCGCTTTGGAAGCTAGAGTCGGTATAGCCTTCCAATTTCAGTTCTCCACCCCCATAGACCAAAAACAACTTATTGGTCCTTCTCAAATACTTGAGGATGTCTTTCACAGCTTTCCAGTGTGGAAGACCAGGGTTGGATTGATATCTACTCACTACACTTAGTGCAAATGCCACGTCAGGACGTGTAGATATCATCCCATACATGATACTACCAATAGCCGAAGCATACGGAATTCGTGTCATCGCCGCTATCTCTGCATCAGTCTTGGGAGACATAGACTTGGATAGGGACACGCCATGACACATTGGTAGATGTCCTCTCTTGGACTCATCCATCGAGAACCGCTTCACGATGGTATCAATGTATGTGGACTGGGTGAGACCAAGCAATCTTCTTGATCTATCTCGATAGATCTGTATTCCCAATACAAAAGATGCTTCACCCAAGTCCTGCATTGAGAACTTACTTGCTAACCATATCTTTGTTGATTGCAACATTCCTACATCATTCCCAATGAGTAGAATGTCATCAACATAAAGAACAAGGAATGTCACAGCACTCCCACTGACCTTCTTATACACACAGGGTTCCTCAGGATTCTTAGTAAAACCAAACTCTTTGATTGTACTATCGAATCTGAGGTTCCAGCTCCTCGATGCCTGCTTAAGACCATAAATAGATCTTTGAAGTTTGCATACCATATGCTCACTTCCGATGGATGTAAACCCTTCAGGTTGAGACATATAAATTTCTTCCTTAATATCCCCATTAAGGAAGGCTGTCTTCACATCCATCTGCCATATCTCATAGTCAAACCATGCAGCTATGGCTAGCAATATCCTAATGGACTTGAACATCGCAACTGGAGAAAAGGTTTCCTCATAGTCAACACCTTGTCTTTGAGTATACCCTTTTGCTACCAATCGCGCCTTGAAGGTCAATACCTTCCCATCCGCCCCAAGTTTCCTCTTGTAAATCCATTTACACCCTATGGGAACAATTCCCTCAGGTGGATCCACGAGATTCCACACTTGGTTCGAATGCATGGAATTCATCTCTGATTCCATTGCTTCAAGCCATTTGGATGAATCGGCATCCGATAACGCTTCCTTGAAGGTCCTTGGATCACATCCAAGGTTAGGCTCATCATGGCCCTCTTCAAGAAGCAGACCATACCTCACAGGTGGTCTCGAGACTCTCTCGGTTCTTCTAGGAGCTTGTATCTCCTCACTTGGCTTCTCGGGTGTGGGTTCTACGTCTGTGGGTGTCTCTCGAACCTCTTCGAGTTCTATCATCTCGCCTTTTCTATCCAATAGAAATTCCTTTTCCAAAAAGGTTGCGTTCCTAGAAACTAACACCTTTGTTTCTTGGGGATGATAGAAGTAATATCCAATTGAATTCCTTGGATATCCCACAAAGTAGCATAAAATGGATCGACTATCCAATTTATCTCCCACTGTCTGCTTCACATAAGCAGGACACCCCCATATTCTTAGATAAGAATACTTGGGAGGCTTACCCATCCATATCTCATATGGAGTCTTGTCAACTGCCTTTGTATGGACATTGTTCAACAACAGTGCCGCTGTTTCAAGCGCATATCCCCAAAAGGATGGCGGCAACTCCGTGAACCCCATCATAGACCGAACCATGTCCATCAAAGTCCGGTTACGACGCTCCGAAACACCATTCAATTGTGGTGTAGCGGGCGGAGTCCACTGCGAGAGAATCCCATTCTCTCTAAGATACTCTTGGAACTCGGCACTCAAGTACTCACCACCTCGATCCGATCGAAGTGTCTTGATGCTTCGTCCCAATTGCTTCTCTACTTCACTTCTGAATTCTTTGAACCTTTCAAAGGCTTCAGACTTGTATTTCATTAAATACACATACCCATACCTCGAATGGTCATCGGTAAAGGTGATGAAGTAGGCATGTCCATGCTTAGTGGTGATGCTAAGCGGACCGCACACATCGGTATGGATCAAATCCAATAACCCTTTGGCTCGCTCCGCATGGCCCTTAAAGGGAATTTTGGTCATCTTTCCTTTCAGACAGGATTCACAAGTCGTGAGAGCGTTAATATCAGACATATCAAACATGCCAACTCCCACTAGCTTGTTCATCCTTCTTAGGGATATATGACCTAATCGAGCATGCCATAATTGTGCCGAATTAAGAGTATCTTGTTTGCGCTTATTTGTTGTTGTTATCGTTTGGACATTGTTAAGTGGAATATCTTTTAATTTTAAGGTGTAGAGATTGTTTTCAAGTTCACCGGTACCAACTAAACATTCATTCTTGTAAATATTGCAAACACCTTTGCCAAATAAACAAGAATATCCATCAATATCAAGCATAGAAATGGAAATAATGTTTTTAACCAAGTCTGGTACATACAAAACATCTCTTAAAACCAAATTAAAATCATTGTTCAAACATAAATAAACATCTCCTATGGCTTTGGCAGCAACCCTTGCTCCATTGCCCATCCTCAGGAAGGTCTCACCCTCTCGGAGCCTCCTACTTCTTCCCATCACCTGCAAATCATTACAGAGATGTGAGCCACAGCCGGTATCCAATACCCAAGAAGTAGAGTTAATAGAGATATTCACTTCAATGTAGAATATACCTTTGGCAGAACCCTTCTGCGCAAGATATTCCCTGCAGTTACGCCTCCAATGTCCAGGCTTCTTGCAGTGGTGACAGATGTCAACAGTCTTTTCAGCCTTGGCTGGCGCGGCTGCCACTATGGGACTCGGATTCTGCCTCTTCAAGGGCTCGCTCTTCTTGGGACGCTTGAAAGAACGCTTCTTTCCTTTCCCAGGTGGACCGGTCTTCGTGCCAGATGAAGAGCCCACATAAAGAACCGGCTTCTCCTTCTTGATCGTGGACTCAAAGGTCACAAGCATGTTCACCAACTCTTCAAGGCTGGGCTCGAGCTTGTTCATATTGAAGTTCACGACAAAAGGATCGAAAGAGCTAGGCAGTGACAACAGTAGCACATCCGTGGTCAACTCGGATGGCAAGATCAAATCCATGCCCACGAGCTTGTCCACGAGCCCAATCAACTTTAGGCCATGCTCATGGACCGAAGTCCCATCTCGCATGCGTAAAGTGATGAGCTCCTTCACTGTGGCATGCCTCAAAGGCCGAGTCTGCTCACCGAAGAGCTCCTTGAGGTGCATATGAATGTCAGCAGCATTCTTAGCATCCTCGAATCGCCTTTGTAGCTCATCGTTCATCGAAGCCTGCATATAACACTTCGCCTTCAAGTCATGGTCGCACCAATCCTTGTAGGTCTGCAATTCCTCAGGAGTGCAGCCTATAGGAGCCTCAGCAGGGGGCGCCTCAGTAAGTGTATATGCGATCTTCTCCGAGTTTAGGACAATCTTTAAATTTCTTAGCCAAGTGATATAGTTTGGTCCGGTTAGAATGTGTTTTTCGAGAATGACCGAAAACGGGTTGCGAATTGATGACATGTCAAAGATTGTACTGAAAAGTAAAACAGATAAATGTTAATGACTATTTTAAAATATTTAATAAGATATAAAGTTTGGACTTTTACTTTATAAATAATCGCTCCCACTGTTTTGACATTTTCACTACCCTCTAGTGAAAACGGGAAACACTTTCCTCAGAAGGTACGTAAGGTCCAATTAGCGAATTGTGATCCCGAATAATATCGGCCATCATAATTCCTAAAAGGTAGTTTCCAATTGCATCGCCATGCAACCCTCTACGTATACTTTTGTCTCACGTTTGATTAGGACCCAATAATATGACGTCGTTCATCTTTACGTGTCAAGCCTAACCCATCGATATTGAACCTTAATGGACGGTCGCCATGAGTTCCCTCAATAATATGAGCCGAAATCATGGGAGTTCCACGTAGTTCACATCACAATGTCAATGGATGTCACAGCTTTCCGGCACCCAAGGCTCCCCAATAATATGAGCCGAGCCCCGAGTACGGGTAGCGTTCATCATGCATCCATTGTCGATGGAAGACAAGGAAATTATAAACAAATTTATAATTCCCCTTTTCGGACTTGATATTAATTTTGAATCTTATTCAAAATGAGGGTTTTTAATTTTGAAAGGTCTCATCATTAATTTTATTTTAAAAGCTCGCCATGTTTGATCGTATGTTTGCCGGATTCATGCAACTTTGTTATTATAATAATAATAACGCACATACTCATTATTTATAACATATCATGCATATATTATAAATAGAAAACAGTACAAGGATGATCAATTGCCCCAACACTAATGGCCCGTGTGAGCCAAACACGGGCCTAGGTCCAATCCTAGGGTAAATGCAGGGATGCAATGCAACTAAGTTATTACATTAGCATCCAATATTACATGTCTTCGATCTTCATAATCACCAAGGCCACCATCTTCCAATCTTGATCTTCCACTATTCTAATATTTACAATTAAATATCCATGGCACATAGGGATACATCTCATGGGGGGTGGGAACGGGCCATAAACCAAGCCCACTTGAATTTGATAATTATTACAATCATTCAACATAAATATCCTAGCATACACCTAGCAAATTGGGCTTGGGCTTTTGATCATCCTTCATGCATAATATCACATATCATACACCATCAATTAATTATCACTATAATTAATTGATCCAATATTATATATCTTGATCCAATCACTAACCGCCACAATTATAAATTAAATTAACAAAGTATACAAACACCTTTGTCTACTTTCAAATTAATTTATTTATAATCGAATTTCTTGTAAATCACAATTTACTATAAATAATTAAAGTCACACTTCAATTATTTATTTTATGAGAAAATATGTGCAACAATTGTAAATTTAAACTTAAGGGCCCAAAACTCATTTTTCACCAAAAATAGCTTGGCCCATTTAAATTTCACAAAATTATGTTGACCATCTAATGACCCAACAACTCAAGGCCCATGACACTAAGATTGTCCAAAACACTTTTGGAAACCCTAGCCGTCATCGCCGTCGCCGGAGCTCCGTCGCCGGATTCCGGCAACAAAAAAATTTTTTTTTTTTTATTTAAAAACAGTATTTCGGGCAGCCCCTTGGGCTGCCCCTCGGCTGCCCGAAAAAATTTCGGGCAGCCCCTTCGGGCAGCCCTCGGGCAGCCCCGAAAAACATTTTTTTTTTTTTTTTTGTTTTTGACATAAAATTTTCGGTCCTTGCATATTCTTTGCACAAAAATTCTCAAGCGGTTAGAAATCGATCTCAATACAATATTATTGTATTATGCTACACAAAATGGTAACCTAGCTCTGATACCACTTGAAAGGAACGATTTAGGGAGCCCGAAAAACAAGCAACGGAAGCAAAAATCTTTAAAATTTTCGGCCCCCTCACATTTGTGTAGCAAAAATACAATATACACCATAAATCTCATTCATAGGGTGTTTAGAATTTTGTTACCTATCAACCCCTTAGAGTTGATGAATGGCACCAACCAAAGTGTAAACACTTTGGCTCTTGTATGGAAGAAAAATCTACAAGCAAACCTCCTTCCTCTTCAAGAATTAGGCCCACCACTATACTAGGTAAATCCCCTTCAAGTTTTGCACTAGAAAAACTTGAGGATTTTTCAAAGAGAAGAGTTATTCTCCAAGAAAATGAAGAACACAAGAAAGAAAATTTTGAGAGAGCAACCCTTGAAGATTTCGGCCAAAGTGAGAGACAAAATGTGTGGAGTGAAGTCTAGACTTGGGTGTGGGAAAAGTGGAAAAAGGTGTCCCCCATGCCATGCATTATTTTATTAAAAAGTATTCAAGTCTCTTCACCTCCCAAGCATGCAATCCCTACATGTCTCACTTGTATATTATATGGTTTTTAACACATTAAAAACCATGGACTAAATTTTCATTATCTCAAACACATTTGAGATAAATTAAATATTACTTGAATTTACTCAAGTCCCACTAGTTTAAATAATTATTTTAATTGAGCTCTACAAGACTCAATATTATTTAATTAATTCAACACTTGAATTAATTTAATTATTTTAGACTCTACTAGGTCCACTAGTGTTTAATTAATTCAACATTTGAATTAATTTAATTTAGTCCCCAATAATGTTTATGAAAATCACAATTTTCAACTACATTATTTACTTGGCCAAATTTTAATCTTAGGAACACTTCCATATATTAAAATTTATATTTCTCTCATAGAAGTCATACTTCTAATTTTCTTTACACTTATAAACACATTTATAAGCCGTTCAACACATTGAACTATTTTACTTCTCTTCGGGATTTACTAAGCAAGTACTTGTGTGGCCCTCAATGGTTCATTGATACAACTAGCCGTGGGTTCACATCTCAATGTGATTCGGACTAAACATGTCCTTATTCGAGCATACCCCAATTGCTCCATTCTTACTTATCAACTCCTTGATAGTAAGAACGTCAGAACTCAAGTCTGATAGTACCCAACCAATCACGTTAAACGCCTAGCAGCATCGCTTACGTGATTCCCTAGGTATCACATGATAGTGCCTGCAAGAACCATTCAATTATGGTTAGCGTACAGTACGGTCCCTTCAACTCATATATCCCGACCGATTCGACAACTATTGGTTTATCGAGAGTTGTCAATGAATCGATACTATGTGTCATGTTGTGGTTGCATCGATGGTGTAATCTATGAAACCCCTTTCATAATTACCACCATACTCTGATCAGAGATTTCAACCCACATATACATGAAAAACACATAGGATATCCATACCCGTAGGTAAGCGGTGAATCCCCGACTACAATGCATCGACTCCTATATGTTTCGCCGTAACACCCAACCTTGCCACCTAATGACCCCATAAGAGTCGGTAAACAAGTCAAAGTGAAACGCTAGCACATAGAGTCTCAATGTTGTCCCGGGTCATAAGGACTAATTCTGTACAACCATAAACCAGGACTTTTCCACTCGATAAGTGAGAACCACTTGGAAAGTCCTTTTATGGAGGGTTGTTCAGTGCACTCTACAAGGAGCACCTATCTGCATGTTCGGACATCACAATGTCCCCTACCAATGAAACATGGTACTCACATCGCAGATACTAGTCTCTAACTCGAGCGGCCTTTATCCTTCTTAGTGGCGGCTGAATCGACTAGGAACGGTTTAGAATATACAGTATTCCAAATATGAGTTTCATGATACTCATCATATGAGCATCTCATATTCTTTCTACTATTTGTATATTCAAGGACTTTATCTATGCAACTAGCATGGGTATAAAGATAAAGATGCGCCAAATTAATAAATTGAAATATTATTAAAATAAAGATCGTTTATACAAAGAGTTTCATTGTGAACAGTCGGCCAACACTTGGCTCGACGTGCACCTACTCTAACACTTCTTGTATCCTACAGCAGCAGAATCAGCTGTCAAAGGTTTGACCAGATGGATGATATCCTCCACTATGAAAAGAACTGGCTTGACATCAAAATCTTCAATTTCTGGAGAATGGGTTCCGAGAATTTGCTTGGTAAGTGCAGTATCATCAGCAGAAAAGAAGACATGTCCCCACCCCCTACCACCTTTCATGAGTTGTCCTCTACCAGGCGCTGGCACACCCAATGGAAGGGGCTTGACAATGTTGTGTTCCATTTCATAGCTCGGCCTTAACCGTTGATCAGTTTCGTAATCTTGCACGCCTCCATTGAAGATATGAGCTTTAGTAGGTGGTACCTTTTCGGAGGAAAATGTAACATTCTTTGTCGAAGGAAACACATCCCGGCTAGCCATATCTATCGGAAAGGTATTTTCAATTAGCTATTTCTTATCTGAATCTGGTGTTCTTCTCCAGGCTTTATATAGAATGTCAGAACTTGTTGAAGAAAAAGAAAGGGAGACAAGCGCCATGAGAAAAGAATAAAGCTGTGTTGAATCATATACCTTACTTTGGTTTTGGTTTAAAAATCTGCAAGAGGTTTGGAATTCAGCCCCTTGCAACATATTCTTTCTACTAAATCCTTTGCTTCAGACAGCAAAAGGAACATTGTGTTTAATGTTTACACACGATCGTTTCCACATGATTCACGTTTTCTATGCGTGAAGCTTCTTTTGTATATGAATCTGGAAGAATGTAAGCCTTCATCAAACTTCGCATCTGTTTGTTCTGGCAATGTATAAGGCATCTTTACTTGAAACTTGAGTTTTTTTAAGGTTGTTATAAAGAATTGCAGCAGATTCAATCTTACTATTTAAATGTTTTAAAACTATAAACCTAACCAAATCATATTTCATGCATTAATTCTGTTAAGACGTTATTTTTTGTCTTACTCGACTTCATTATCATCATCATTATTATTATTATTTTGAATGATTGTTTTTTGTCGCACAACCCGCGCTTTAATGTAGCATGACTATATATTCATGTAACCAATCTCTGTTGATAAATGCACTGTATTTTGTAATAACTGATTTTTCTTTTTCGATTTCTAATCTGGTATTACTCAGCCCTTGTGGGCCAAGTGAGACCATTATATATTCCACATATGGAAAAAGTGAAACTGCGACAAATATGCAAGGAGTTTATTTATTTATTTTTTGACAATCGATAATCTCCCACTATGTTTTAATCAATGCATTTCCACTGCTCATTCGCACTTGGAGGAATTGGCTTGAAATCAAATCAAACCGGCGGGTGGATTAGTAGGAAGGTTTCTGTAACGCCTCGAAAATTTAAAGATTCACGCAAACTACGTGCATGCAATTATTAAATTCTTTTGTATTTTAATTAAATGTTTTAATTGAATGAATTAATTATGTTGTGCATATTTACATGTTTTAAATATACTTTCTGCATGGTTGCATAAAAATGTATTTTTAAAGATTATTCGAGTTGCGATCGAGGAACGGAGACCGAGGGCTAAAAAAAATAGAAAATGATTTTTATTAAATAGTTGTTTTTAATTATTAAAAATTTGGGAGATGCTTTTTATTATTTTTGAAAAATAAGAGGGGGTTTTGAGGTGATTTTATACGCCGGGACGTAATTTTTATCGGTGTTGGTTTTTCAACTAAAATACGAACGTTTTGACAACCCGGCTAATAAATTCACAAACTTATTTTAACCAAAACTATTTTAATATTTTAATTAAATCCTAATTAAGACTAATGGGCCTAAATTGTTGGCTTAATAGGCCTAAGCCTTGTTAGTAATTTAATTAGTATTTAATATATGAAAATCACCCTAAAACTCACACCAAAACTCACGGGCACACTTCCAATAAAATTAAAAATTCTCTCCCAAACCCTTCACACAATCACACGCCAACTTTCTGAATTTTTTTTCTCTCCCAAATTCTTCCAAAGATACACGGCACACACAAGCAATAATCAAGAGAAAAGCTTTGAAAGTTTCAAGGAAATTTCTAGCCAAGGATCTTCGTCGCCGTTCTTCAATCGCCAACAGTTTCTCGTGCGTAAAATACGCAAAGGCACGCCATATTCTCCTTTTACTCATCATCACACCATAGTAATTGTTTATGCATGATTTTTAAGGAAAAACATAGCACACAAGTTGAATTTTCGTAACTACATGCCTACATGTTCTAAATTTGTGTTTTTTATTCCAAAAATCATGTTTTGTATGGTATAAAGGGCTGCCATGATTTAAGATATGATCACACACTGTTTCACATGAGTTTGGAAGCCTTAGAAATCAACCAAAGCACCACACACCAACAGAAACGTAAGCTGGAACAAGGAAATAATAGCGTGAGTATTGTTTTGGGTTTTGAATGTGCAAGTGTTCGGTTGTTTTGCATGGGACTTGGGGCTTTGGCCAGGGCTGGCTGAGGCTCGAGTAGGGTCAAGGGAGAGGGTCTGGTAGAGTACTAGGGGGCAAGGGCTCGCGCAACAGGGCTGGTGTAGAGACCTCGGCTGGTTGGACTCTTCACGAAGTGAAATCTGGTGTGGCCGAGAATTTCAGAGCTGTGGCTCGGTTGAGGGCTGGGCTAGGTGGTCTAGATGGTGCTTTAGGATGGTCCAGTGAGGGTTAGGAAGGGCTGGGCTCGGTGGTAGCCTGGGTAAGAACCCCCACGAAGAATATATCAGCAGTGCGCGTGAGGGATGCTTTGGGCGAGGGTGCTGTCTTTTGGTTCAGGGGCTTCGTGCGTGGGTTCCAGGGGCTGGGTTGGTCTGGGCTTGGTTCAGGCGTGGTCTAGGGAAGGTTAGGGTGTGCTGGGTTCGGTAGTGGCTCAGCTGGTAGAGTCCTAGGATAACTAGGAGTCCTAGAGCAACTATGAAACTCACACACACATGTACAGATTTTTGGTCAAGTTTCAGGAAGGTTTTGAGCGGGCCAGGGGTTGTTTTACGGGCTGGGCTTGCACATTAGGGTCCCTATATGGGTTGGCTAGGTTTTGGTTCAAAGTGGCTCGGGCGTGGCTCGGGTAAATTAGGAGATGGCTCGGTGTGTTCGTCGAAGGGTCAAAAACGAGATTAATTAAGCCAAAATTGATTCCATGGGTCCACGGGGGTGGCTCATGACTTGGAAGGGTAGAATAAATCTTAAAAATGTTATGTTAAAAATTTGGGATCAAAATAACGAGTTTTGGATTTATTCGAGATTTAATCGCCGCACGAAACGTTAATTAATGAGTTAATTGAAACACCTAGTTTTATGCTTTATAAAATTATGAGAAATTAGGTTTAAGCTTAAATAATTATTAAAAGCCTAATTTTTAATTTGAGAATTTTATATTAAGGTTTGGTTTAATTCGGGATTAAAATGCATTAATACGTTACACTTAATGATTAATTTAAAAGTTCTCGTTTTAGGCTAAATAAAAATATGGGAAAATTCTTGTAGGCTTAAATAATTATTTGGGACATTTTAGAGTCAATGAATTCATGAAAAAGTCAAAAACGGGAAATTTTATGTCTAGGGGTAAAACGGTCTTTTTACACCTAAAAATTAGTAAACGTCATGGCAGTGTCCTGAATGCTGTTTTATATGCTAATATGATTATTTGGAATGTTTATAAATTTTTATATGTTAAAATGTTATTTTTAAAACGTTTATGGATTTTATGGTTTAATTATGGACATTTAAAAGACATGTTGCATGCTTGGTTTAAAAGAAAAACGTTATATGCATGTTTAAATTTTATAAAGTGATGATAATATGAAACGTTGAAGGAAGTGAAGTAATTGTGACTAATACGATGATATGTTGGAAATTTCGTGAGGGTTATGGTCCCAGTGGGAGCCCGACGATCGTGTTTCCTTGGATACGGACATGTAGATGTATACGATGATATGTTAATACGTAAGGCCAAGGCCCAGTTGATCGGTGAGAGTGTTGCTGGTGTCCCCGCCGTCCAGTACTGTGGTTACATGTAGATGGATCCATCGCCCAACACGTAGACGTAGACGTAGATGAACACGAAAGTCACAATTAACGATCTGAATTCAACGAAAGGGAAAAAGAATACGTATATGTTGATGATGATTTGAATACGTTGATGATGATATGAATATGAATATGTTTATGTTTATATGAAAATGTTTTTATTTAAAAGTTTTCTGCATCATGAAAATGTTTACGAAAATGTTATGTTTATGTTTATGCATCTTCATGAAAACGATATTTTAAGTACAAGTATTTTTCACTGTTATATGTTAACTGTATTATGTATTACTCGTTATCAAGAATATGACGTGTTGAGTCTTTAGACTCACTAGGTGTGATTGATGCATGTGATTATGATAATAATCTTTATGGAGGTCTTGATGGTTGACTTTGCTGGACTGAAGGTGCACATAACCCGAGGACCGACGCTAGTTTTCCGCACTAGTTATTATTTATGATTTTAAGTAATGTTAAAGTTATTTTTACATCTTTTATTTATGTTATGAGAGATTTTTGAGAGGTTATAGTATGGGCTATACTTTTCAAATAATGTTTTTAGGTTGGTAAAATGTTTGACGATTTTATGCTTTAAAATATTTTCCTTTGGTTTTTAAATGGCAGTCGGATGTTTGTTTTTAAAATGATGTCAAAAATATTTTATGGTTCGGCCGATGCTAAGTGAGGTTTAAAAAAAAAAAATATTCTAGCTTGTTTTAAGAAAACGAATAGCAGACGTTTCAGTTGGTATCAGAGCCAGGTTCCTGTATAGGGTTGTGCCACCATCAGCGCCGTAAAGATCAGTAGTCAAGCCTCAAACTTGTAAGTTTACATGCTTTACGTGATTTTGTGATGTTACCTGCATAAGTACATGAATTATATGTTTACGTCACTTGTTTAATAGTTTTATGATGATATATGATTTTTATGCTTTAGAATTTTTATATGTGATACGATATGAAATAATAAATTGTTTGATTATCAATGATAAGCGAATTTCGAGGACGAAATTCAATTTAAGGGGGGAAGATTGTAACGCCTCGAAAATTTAAAGATCGCAAACTACGTGCATGCAATTACTAAATTCTTTTGTATTTTAATTAAATGTTTTAATTGAATGAATTAATTATGTTGTGCATATTTACATGTTTTAAATATACTTTCTGCATGGTTGCATAAAAATGTATTTTTAAAGATTATTCGAGTTGCGATCGAGGAACGGAGACCGATGGCTAAAAAAAATAGAAAATGATTTTTATTAAATAGTTGTTTTTAATTATTAAAAATTTGGGAGATGTTTTTTATTATTTTTGAAAAATAAGAGGGGGTTTTGAGGTGATTTTATACGTCGGGACGTAATTTTTATCGGTGTTGGTTTTTCAACTAAAATACGAACGTTTTGACAACCCGGCTAATAAATTCACAAACTTATTTTAACCAAAACTATTTTAATATTTTAATTAAATCCTAATTAAGACTAATGGGCCTAAATTGTTGGCTTAATAGGCCTAAGCCTTGTTAGTAATTTAATTAGTATTTAATATATGAAAATCACCCTAAAACTCACACCAAAACTCACGGGCACACTTCCAATAAAATTAAAAATTCTCTCCCAAACCCTTCACACAATCACACGCCAACTTTCTGAATTTTTTTTCTCTCCCAAATTCTTCCAAAGATACACGGCACACACAAGCAATAATCAAGAGAAAAGCTTTGAAAGTTTCAAGGAAATTTCTAGCCAAGGATCTTCGTCGCCGTTCTTCAATCGCCAACAGTTTCTCGTGCGTAAAATACGCAAAGGCACGCCATATTCTCCTTTTACTCATCATCACACCATAGTAATTGTTTATGCATGATTTTTAAGGAAAAACATAGCACACAAGTTGAATTTTCGTAACTACATGCCTACATGTTCTAAATTTGTGTTTTTTATTCCAAAAATCATGTTTTGTATGGTATAAAGGGCTGCCATGATTTAAGATATGATCACACACTGTTTTACATGAGTTTGGAAGCCTTAGAAATCAACCAAAGCACCACACACCAACAGAAACGTAAGCTGGAACAAGGAAATAACAGCGTGAGTATTGTTTTGGGTTTTGAATGTGCAAGTGTTCGGTTGTTTTGCATGGGACTTGGGGCTTTGGCCAGGGCTGGCTGGGGCTCGAGTAGGGTCAAGGGAGAGGGTCTGGTAGAGTACTAGGGGGCAAGGGCTCGGCAACAGGGTTGGTGTAGAGACCTCAGCTGGTTGGACTCTTCACGAAGTGAAATCTAGTGTGTGATAAAAGTTAAACGTGTGATTTGAAAAGACATTTTGGTTGGAATGCTTGAAGAATTAATATCAGTCAAAAGTTCACTTTCCAATTATTAATTAGTATGCATTTATTTTTGTAGTTGTAATTCTTTATAAATTCTGAAATGTAATCCGTTTAATGGTGTGTGATCAAATATATCTTGTCTCTATTCTCCAACAAAGTGGTATCAGAGCTATTTTGGAGTGAGTCAATTATATTTGAAGACACCGCCATGAATTCTCTTCCTGTACACTTTCCGAAACTATCAAAGGAAAACTACAGCAACTGGAGTATTAAGATGAAGACTCTGTTGCGTTCTCAAGGTGTGTGGGAAGCTGTAGAAAAAGGTGTGGAAGCTCCCGAAGATGAAGCAACCTTGAGTCAAGCCCAAAGAACAGCATGGCAAAAATCTGATCAGAAGGATCAGCAGGCACTGTCCACCATTCAACTTTACGTAGATGATGAAGTTTTCGAAAAAATAGCCACGGCATCAACGTCGAAGGAGGCATGGGATTTGCTTCAAAATTCATTCAATGGAAGTGACAAAGTTGTACGTATTCGTCTTCAAACTTTGAGAAGAGAGTTTGAATCATTAAATATGAAAGAGTCGGAATCAATTTCGGAGTATATTTCTCGCGTTCTTGCCACCGTCAACCAATTGAAAAGACACGGAGAGAAAATAGAGGATGTTCGTGTGATCGAAAAAATCCTTCGATCACTTGATGCGAGATTTGACTATATTGTTGTGGCTATAGAAGAATCAAAAGATTTAGATTCCATGACGATTGATCAATTGATGGGATCGTTGCAAGCTCACGAAGAGAGAATTAAAAGAAAGGAAGAACCACCTTCACAATCTTTGCAATCCAAACTTTATTTGGGAGAAAAGAATGAAGATTTTAAATCTTTTAATCGTGGAAGAGGAAGAGGTAGAAACTATGAAAGAGGTCGTGGACGAAGAAATTCTCGAGGGAGAGGAGGAAGATGGAATGGATACAACGGTGATTCAAATAATCACCAACGATACTCGAAAGGATACCATGATGAATCGAATAATCAACAGCAATACTCGAGAGGTCGTGGAAGATCTCATTTTCAGCAAAGGGGCGGAAGAAATAAAGCAGAAATAAGATGTTACTCCTGTCAAAAACTTGGCCACTACGCAAGTGAGTGCCCAGATTCAGAAAAGAAAGAAGAAAAGAATCATTATCTTGAAGCCGAAAATGAAGAATCAACACTGTTAATGACATGCAAAAGTGAGGATGAACAAAGCACTGGGGAAACTTGGTATCTTGACACTGGTGCAAGCAATCACATGACAGGTAACAAAGATTTGTTCACCATTTTTGATAAATCGTTTGGAGGAAACATTTTTTTTGGAGACAAGACCAAAGTTTCGATTGATGGAAGAGGTGATGTTTTGATTAAACTAAAGAATGGAGATCATCAATTTATTTCCGATGTTTATTATGTTCCTGCTTTGAAGTCAAATATTTTGAGCATTGGACAATTGCTAGAAAAAGGATATGCAGTTGATATGATGAACTGTGGACTAGTGCTCAAAAGCCACAAAGGGAAGATGATTGCTAAAGTGCCTATGACGAAAAACAGAATGTTTCCTCTCAACATTGAAACAGGTATTTTGAAGTGTTTCAAGAATAGCATTTCCGATTCATCATGGCTATGGCATTTGAGAATGGGGCATTTAAATTTTGAAAGTTTAAATATTTTGAGTAAAGAAAGGATGGTTGCTGGTTTGCCATTATTTTGTCATCCTAATCAACTATGTGAGAATTGCATATTTGGCAAACAAACAAGAAAAGTTTTCCGAAGGAATCCTTGACGAGAGCATCAAAACCTTTGGAATTAATACATGCTGATATCTGCGGACCTATCAAGCCAACTTCATTTGGTAAGAACAATTATTTCTTATTGTTCATCGATGATTTTTCCAGGAAAACATGGGTTTACTTTCTTAAGCAAAAATCTGAAGCTTTTGAATCATTTAAAAAATTCAAAACATTCGTAGAAAATCAAAGTGGGTTTGTTATTAGAGCCTTGAGAACCGATCGTGGAGGAGAATTCACATCACTAGAATTCAACAACTTTTGTGAATCACATGGAATTAGAAGGCCACTAACTGTTCCAAGATCTCCGCAACAAAATGGAGTTGTAGAACGGAAGAATCGAACTATTTTAAATATGGTTCGCAGCATGCTGAAAAGTATGAATATGCCAAAGATTTTCTGGGCAGAAGCAGTAGCATGTGCTGTATATTTATCCAACCGTTGTCCAACCAAAAGTTTGGAGAAAATGACACCAATTGAAACTTGGAGTGGGCGAAAGCCAAGTGTTTCTCATCTCAAAGTATTTGGAAGTGTGGCTTACTCACATGTCTCTGATGAGTTGAGAAGTAAACTCGATGACAAAAGTGAGAAACTTGTTTTCCTTGGCTATGCGGAAAATTCTAAAGGATACAAGTTGTATAATCCGAACACAAAAAGGCTTATCATTAGTAGAGATGTTGTCTTCGATGAAAGCAAGTCATTTGATTGGAAAAATGAAAGTGATGAATATGATCTCTCTTATTCTCCAGAAATCAGTTTTGATAATACAGAATCTGAAATCACAGAACCTGAAAATTCAGAAAGCATGGATGCAGATTCTCGGTCTGAAAATTCGAATGAAAGACCTCATCGGTTCAGAAATCTAACCGAGATATACGAAGATTCTGAAGTTATCAATGATCCTACTTTCTTTTGCCTATTTGCAGATATTGAGCCATTATGTTTTGAGGAGGCAGAAAAACAAATTGAATGGAAAAAGGCTATGGATGAGGAGATTGCATCCATCAACAAAAATCATACTTGGGAGTTGACTCGGTTGCCACCCGGAAAGAAAGCAATTGGTGTGAAATGGATATTCAAAATAAAGAAAAATGCTGATGGAGACGTGGAAAAATATAAGGCTCGATTGGTAGCTCGGGGATTCACACAGAAAAAGGGGATTGATTATGAAGAAGTTTTTTCTCCTGTTGCAAGGATTGAAACAATTAGATTGATTTTGGCAATTTCAGCGCAACTAAAGTGGAAAGTGCACCAAATGGATGTGAAATCGGCCTTTTTGAATGGAGAACTTTTAGAAGAGGTTTATGTTACTCAACCTCAAGGATATATTGCAGTAGTAAATGAAGATAAAGTCTTGAAACTAAGAAAAGCACTATACGGACTTAAACAAGCTCCAAGAGCTTGGTATAGTTGCATTAATTCTTATTTTGAACAAACCGGTTTCCAGAAATCACCACATGAGCATGGATTATATGTGAAGAAAGAAAAAGCTGGAGGTGTGTTGATTGTATGTTTGTATGTCGATGATCTTATTTTTACCGGAAACAACTCTAGCATGATTGAAGATTTCCGAAAATCCATGCGACAAAGGTTCGAGATGACAGATTTGGGTCTTATGTCATATTATTTAGGTATTGAAGTCAAACAAGAAGATGGTGGAATCCGGTTAAATCAGAAGACATATGCAGAAAAAATTTTGAATGAATTTGGAATGAGGAATTGCAGCATTGCGGCTACACCTATGGATTCAGGTGTTAAATTATCTAAAGATGATGGATCAAGTAGAACAAATGCAACTCTTTTCAGAAGCATGATTGGAAGCTTGAGGTTTCTAACTTACACCAGACCAGATATTCAATTTGCAGTAGGTGTGTTAAGCAGATTCATGACAGCACCTACTCAAACTCACATGAAAGCACTCAAACGCATTTTGAGTTATGTAAAGGGAACAATCAGTTTTGGTTTAGTTTACTCAAGTAATGAAGATTTTAAGCTGACTGGTTTTTGTGATAGTGATTGGGGAGGAAATTTAGACGATCGAAAGAGTACTACGGGTTTTGTTTTCTTTCTAGGAAATGCAGCGGTAGCTTGGAGTTCAAAAAAGCAACAGATTGTGACGTTATCTTCTTGTGAAGCTGAGTACGTGGCTGCCACCGCTTGTGTTTGTCATGCTATATGGATAAAGAATGTAATGAAAATGCTACGACTTGAGCAACAAGAGGCAATTCACATTCATATTGATAATATTTCTGCAATTGCATTGGCTAAAAATCCGGTATTTCATGAAAGAAGTAAGCACATCGACACTCGATATCATTTTCTTCGTGACTGTGTTACCAAAGGAGAAGTTCTGCTGAAGCATGTGAAAACTCGAGAACAAATAGCTGATATTCTTACAAAGGCGTTGAAGATTTTAGACTTCCAAAGGCTCAGAGATAAACTTGGAGTTATAAAATCACATGTTTAAGGAAGGGTGATAAAAGTTAAACGTGTGATTTGAAGAGACATTTTGGTTGGAATGCTTGAAGAATTAATATCAGTCAAAAGTTCACTTTCCAATTATTAATTAGTATGCATTTATTTTTTGTAGTTGTAATTCTTTATAAATTCTGAAATGTAATCCGTTTAATGGTGTGTGATCAAATATATCTTGTCTCTATTCTCCAACAGTGTGGCCGAGAATTTCAGGGCTGTGGCTCGGTTGAGGGCTGGGCTAGGTGGTCTAGATGGTGCTTTAGGATGGTCCAGTGAGGGTTAGGAAGGGCTGGGCTCGGTGGTAGCCTGGGTAAGAACCCCCACGAAGAATATATCAGCAGTGCGCGTGAGGGATGCTTTGGGCGAGGCTGCTGTCTTTTGGTTCAGGGGCTTCGTGCGTGGGTTCCAGGGGCTGGGTTGGTCTGGGCTTGGTTCAGGCGTGGTCTAGGGAAGGTTAGGGTGTGCTGGGTTCGGTAGTGGCTCAGCTGGTAGAGTCCTAGGATAACTAGGAGTCCTAGAGCAACTATGAAACTCACACACACATGTACAGATTTTTGGTCAAGTTTCAGGAAGGTTTTGAGCGGGCCAGGGGTTGTTTTACGGGCTGGGCTTGCACATTAGGGTCCCTATATGGGTTGGCTAGGTTTTGGTTCAAAGTGGCTCGGGCGTGGCTCGGGTAAATTAGGAGATGGCTCGGTGTGTTCGTCGAAGGGTCAAAAACGAGATTAATTAAGCCAAAATTGATTCCATGGGTCCACGGGGGTGGCTCATGACTTGGAAGGGTATAATAAATCTTAAAAATGTTATGTTAAAAATTTGGGATCAAAATAACGAGTTTTGGATTTATTCGAGATTTAATCGCCGCACGAAACGTTAATTAATGAGTTAATTGAAACACCTAGTTTTATGCTTTATAAAATTATGAGAAATTAGGTTTAAGCTTAAATAATTATTAAAAGCCTAATTTTTTAATTTGAGAATTTTATATTAAGGTTTGGTTTAATTCGGGATTAAAATGCATTAATACGTTACACTTAATGATTAATTTAAAAGTTCTCGTTTTAGGCTAAATAAAAATATGGGAAAATTCTTGTAGGCTTAAATAATTATTTGGGACATTTTAGAGTCAATGAATTCATGAAAAAGTCAAAAACGGGAAATTTTACGTCTAGGGGTAAAACGGTCTTTTTACACCTAAAAATTAGTAAACGTCATGGCAGTGTCCTGAATGCTGTTTTATATGCTAATATGATTATTTGGAATGTTTATAAATTTTTATATGTTAAAATGTTATTTTTAAAACGTTTATGGATTTTATGGTTTAATTATGGACATTTAAAAGACATGTTGCATGCTTGGTTTAAAAGAAAAACGTTATATGCATGTTTAAATTTTATAAAGTGATGATAATATGAAACGTTGAAGGAAGTGAAGTAATTGTGACTAATACGATGATATGTTGGAAATTTCGTGAGGGTTATGGTCCCAGTGGGAGCCCGACGATCGTGTTTCCTTGGATACGGACATGTAGATGTATACGATGATATGTTAATACGTAAGGCCAAGGCCCAGTTGATCGGTGAGAGTGTTGCTGGTGTCCCCGCCGTCCAGTACTGTGGTTACATGTAGATGGATCCATCGCCCAACACGTAGACGTAGACGTAGATGAACACGAAAGTCACAATTAACGATCTGAATTCAACGAAAGGGAAAAAGAATACGTATATGTTGATGATGATATGAATACGTTGATGATGATATGAATATGAATATGTTTATGTTTTTATTTAAAAGTTTTCTGCATCATGAAAATGTTTACGAAAATGTTATGTTTATGTTTATGCATCTTCATGAAAACGATATTTTAAGTACAAGTATTTTTCACTGTTATATGTTAACTGTATTATGTATTACTCGTTATCAAGAATATGACGTGTTGAGTCTTTAGACTCACTAGGTGTGATTGATGCATGTGATTATGATAATAATCTTTATGGAGGTCTTGATGGTTGACTTTGCTGGACTGAAGGTGCACATAACCCGAGGACCGACGCTAGTTTTCCGCACTAGTTATTATTTATGATTTTAAGTAATGTTAAAGTTATTTTTACATCTTTTATTTATGTTATGAGAGATTTTTGAGAGGTTATAGTATGGGCTATACTTTTCAAATAATGTTTTTAGGTTGGTAAAATGTTTGACGATTTTATGCTTTAAAATATTTTCCTTTGGTTTTTAAATGGCAGTCGGATGTTTGTTTTTAAAATGATATCAAAAATATTTTATGGTTCGGCCGATGCTAAGTGAGGTTTAAAAAAAAAAAAAAATTCTAGCTTGTTTTAAGAAAACGAATAGCAGATGTTTCAGTTTCTGATCTATTCTTTACCGGCCAAACAAGTGTGTGTCGTATATAAATTATGAGAACTCAGTCCTAATAATATATGATGATCTTCACTATGTGTATATATTTTATTAGAGCGTAAATTTTGATAAAAGTTGACATCGTTAGTACTTTTTTTTAAGTGCAAAAATGTATACTTGACATGATGATTTTCTTGCGCATGTGGGTAATCTGCGAAAGTCAAACCACACACTTGTACCTACATTAATTATTGTTCATTCTCGTAGAAAATTGTTGTTGGCTACATTTTTCAGGACAGAGTAAATCCAAGTCTTGTGCTCCAGTGGCTTCTTCCTCCACCGCGCCACCACCTCTAGAAGCTAGCTTGCCACCGTGAGTAGTCTGCAGCTGGTGAATAAGAAGATCAACAGTGGAAGAGAAAGAAAACAGAGATGGAAATTGGATCTCAACCTTCCCAAGGGGCATTGCATGCATGACAAATCTGATATTTATATTACTAACTAATAGGAAAACTGAACTATTTAACTTTGTTAAACAATATATGTCTTAGAAATAAATAAAATTCTCAATTACTACATATATAATGGTCAAGATCTTTATCTGTTAGTGCTTTAATATGTTCAAATCATAATAAATTTTATATTTAATTGATGTTATTAACTCTGATATTTGCTTAATTACGTCCATCAGTGAGTTTAATTACGATTTTTACATGAATATTTTTTATCGACAAAATGAAATAAAAGTAACTATAGATACCATGCCATCACTCTTGTGGCAAGTAAAGAATGTTTTCATTTTCTTTTATATATTTCCTGGGTGGGTGGGTAAGGTTTTATATTATGTTTTACGTTTTTTTATTATTTAAAATATATATCGTTTCATTGCATACTTTTATTATTTCTTTTACCGGATTTATTTTTAGATTTTTTCCTTCTAATTAAATAATTAATTATTTTATGATTAAAATAAAAAAAAAATCAGTTTTCCAAAGCTATTTAAGAAAATCTTGTTTTGCCGCGTTGAAAAGCATAACTACCCCCCCTTTCATCCTTAATTAATTTCTGGACTCTGCGTTAGCCCTAATTTCATCTTCTTCGCTGCGCTTAAAGGTCGCCTCAGTGTTTCGTATTTGCCATATTTTAATCAATAATCACGCCATTATTTGAACCTTCCCATCGACGTTTTCCTTTTATCGTGAAAAATGTAAGTTCTCTTTCCTTTAACTTATATCCAGTAGATTTTGTTGTTTTTTTGTAATCTAGTGGCTTTTTTTTATAATCTAAATCTGCATATGTGTGTGTGTCTTTATTGGAAAGAAGATGAGAAGAGATAGATGCTAGCAATATAGGGCTTTTTTTTTGTTCTGACCAAAGTCTGATGAATGGAGTTGTCAACATTCAGGGGAGTCATTAAGTTGGAACTTCGTTGTCCCCAAAATGTAAATGGAATGGCTGCCGATCCACAGCCTGATTGGAGTTTTGATGACTTACGATCAGAGCTTGATACAATTGAAAAGAAGCTCATCCCGAGTTTAGATTTTTCTGCACCTTTTGACAAGAAACGACCTAGGTAATTTTTTGTTTTGCTCCATTATTTGATGTGTACTGGTCTTAAATTTACCTTACTTTGTTCATTCAGAAATCGTTGCAACACAAGGGGATTTGCGATGCATGTGTCAGATCATGAATTGGGTTGTTCTGATAATGACGTTGAAGAGGAGGTTGTTAACTCATCCATGGTTTCGGGCAGAAAATTTTCTTTTGAAGAACTCTATATGAGGTTTGTGCTTGACTACATGAAGGGAAGTGAAATAGTATAGTAGACTAAATGTCCGAAAGAGATATTCAACAATAAACATTAGCATTTTGGTTACTCCAGTGTATGAAATACAAATATTCTGGTAAAACCCCCAAGGACAATTTTTTTAATAATGATTTTGTATAGGCTTGTTGTATTAAAGATTCATTATTTTTCCAGCCTGATTAACAAGTTTGGTTATTAGTGTGTACCAGGTTGTTGATCACTTCTTTTTTTTTTTAATTTTTTTATTGCAGTGATGATTATGATTATGAGTTACCTGTTTATGCTCAATGCCAATTGATGGATAAAGTGGGGTTAGCAGAAGGTGCACTCCGTGAGCTAAGTTATGAATTTCAGCTTTATGTTTCGGTGAGTAGACGTACTTGATTTGTGTTAGATGATTTGGGAAAAGGATAATAATGAGGTTAATGATTCCAAACTGTCTTTTCCCATCTTTCTAAATAGTTTGATGGATTAGTGTGTGCTTGCTCTAATTTTTTCGTTCATTCTATTAACATCGTGGGACTAATTGTTGTTGTTGTTGACCTTTCTTACCATTTTCTTGACTCAGGAGGAAGTGAGAAATAAAATATTAACCTTAGAGACAAATTTGGTAAAGGAAAATGAGAAGTTTGCTTCTCAAATTGCTGAAATTCATAAGCATAGAAGGACACAACAAGAGAGGGAGCGAAAATTTGATTTGCAATATCACCGTACAATGTATAACCTTTTACACTGTGTACCTCGGATCTTAATTTTCGTTATGCTTCCTATTTTTAAATATAGAAGTGGGATTGAGACTTTCTAGCACGGCATATTCTATGTATGCTATGAAGATATTCCTTCTTTTAGCAACTTTATTTGTAGTGTAGTTTTTCTCCCATAGTAAATGGCAACCTTTTGTAACTGATTACCTGACAAAACTCAATGAATTTGTTACTGTTTTGAGATTATAAAGGTTCCAGGACACTTAAGACAACTGGAGGGTCCTTGAGGTGTATGGATATGATTGGCATATGAATTCAATTTATTCAAAAATTGTTTAACATATCTGATCTTCATCTCAATTATGATGACCTTGATATGAATTTTCACGGTTATTGTGAAGTGTTTAGCTAGGTTTTTAAGGTTGTATTCCTATCATTTCTACTCCGATAATTTGCATTGGACGAGAATACTGCTCTTACGAATTTATTGAATTATGGCATTGCAGAAGCACTTGATAATCACCTTACAGCTGTACAAAGAGATCATGAGCACATATCACAACTAGAAGAGAAAAGAATAAGAGATGATGCAGCCCGTGAAGAGGCTAAAAGGAAAGAGAAGACTCTCATTGAAGAAAAATTATGTAAAGAAAAGATCAAAGCCGAAGAAGAGGTTCTTTCCGCACCTATATCATTTAAATATTTCTGTATATTTTTCCTTCTCAGCTTCTGCAGCAGCTAATTCGTTGCCCTTGGGAAATTTGTTTTTCCCCCATGGGAATGAGGCAGATGTAACAGTTATTCACATATGTGTAGTTTTTCTGTCCAAAGCTTCTTGTGTATAACGATAAAAATGAGAAAGAACTTTTAGTCAATGAAAAATCTTCAGATATCACAGCTTGGTATTGTCTTCCATGTCTTATTATCATGTTGTGTATAAATCTAATCTGAAAGTTTCCAACTATTGAGAAATTGTTCAGAAAATAATTGCTACTAAATTGCACACCAAATGATGGATGATGCATTTCATGCATTAGATTTACCAAGAAAATTAGTTGTAGCAAGGCTTATGTGAATATGCATCCATCATCCACTATTTGTTTCGTAACTTAAATAACTTTTTTTTTCCTGGTACATTTGAATGATTGAATCAATGTAGGCTAGGCTACATGCTGAGAGAGGTGAAATAGATAAAGCGGCTGCGGAAGCTGAGAAGCAATCTATAGAAGGAAAAAAACATGTTGAGAATCAAGTTGCTGAATTAGCTGCTACCAAAAATGTTGTTGAAACTTTAAGAAATGGTGTTCCTAGGATAGAAACTCTTGGGCAGGTCGTGCCTACCAGATTTGACGATAAGAAACAGGTTTCATTATCAGGTATGTGGGACAATTATGTTGATAAAAAAGAATTTTGACTTTTTCGCCATTCTAATCTGAAGTTTCAACCGAGTCTATTTGGCAGGAAGAAGTATGACAAGAGCTTCAAAAAATGTTTTAGAATTGGAGGAAAAAAGACAACGTATTTATGAAAAGTTAACTATAGAAAACGAGGCTCTTAAAGCAAGTTCTGATAAGGTAAATCACTAAGGATGATTCGAATTTCAAATTACTAGATTTTACTATACTATGCATTTAAATATCTTTACAAGTTTATAGAATCGTTTGTGCAAAATAAGCAAGACACATAAGGTGGTCGCAACTTTGAATAGATCATCGCATGCTAGAGTAATGTGTTTGATGGTTCTTGTGATTCATTATCTCTCTATGATGTCCATGAGCACAATGTCGATGATATGTCATTTATGAACCACGATTGTCTGTCCTATCCAGGGTAATCGAAGAACTGGACAGAATTTCAATAGGCTGATTAAAACCATCTCTGCTACTGTAGAAAATGTCAGGTCAGTCGGATCTTATCATTCTTTCATTTTAACAAATCAGTAAGTCTTTTACTTTGCTGTTCATTAGTTTTTATTCTCCTCTGATAAAAAAAATCTTATGTTATGTGCAAATTGCATTTTTTTTTCAACAGAACAAAAGCAGATGAATTGTTCAATTTAATCAGTAGTCCAGAATATCCCCAATCCATCAATATCCTGTCCTTTGCAGAAAAGATATTGTTGTTGAGTATTACTTGAAGGGGTTACCGGTTTTCATTTCTTTGTTTGATTGCAGAACCAATTTGATATTTAATAGATTATAGGCGGAGGAAACTTTCATCATTGTGTTCAGAGAATGTCTAATAAATATGTGCTTACTTAGGGAGTCATGATTTTTACAGGTGGTCTTCAACTGTGAAAATTCTCAAAAGAGCGATGGATTCATTTTTGCATGTAGTCGTGTCATTGTTCTTGTCACCTCCAAGGTAAACTCTGCTGTGAAGAATTCCATACTACTTGTTATATAATTATTCTAAGTTGTTATCATGAAATCAATTGTTTGCTAAGAAGTCTTTTTATGTTCTCTTCTTTTGCGTAAGATAAGTCTTTTCTGTGTCTGGATTTGTATGTTTGTGTCCATTGAAGCAGCAATTTAGCATGTTGATCCTGGATAATGTGTAATTTGATAACATTTTATTTTATTGAATACAGATTCCATTGGCTTTGGACATTCTCTTGGCAGAGTTGAATAGAGTTTGCATGTACACTGTGCCCAAATATGTAGAATACTCTCCCGTAATAAATCTAACTCAATATTTTAAGAACTTGTCTTTTGTTTGTTTTCGATTTTTCCTTGTTATGGTAAGTATGGGCAGTTTCATGTACTTTTTAAGTTCTCTGCAAGAGTCACATGGCTTGATTGGACTCTTAAGTTCAGAAACATTCTTGTTCTCTTTTGGCTTTTCGACAGAGCTGCTGCTGTAAATTGATACCATATTTATGTTATCTTTTATAGGTATTGTTTCAAACCAGAGAAGCTTATTTCAAAGCTATTGGCTACAAGGAAATATATGGTAAGATCGAAAACACTGATAGTTATGTAGAGAGATTGAGTTCGATCATGAGACTCTATGGAGCTTTAGTACAGGTTTGGGTGCTCTGTGACTACTTGAGCTTTTAACCATAATTACCCAATGCATTTTAATGGTACGAGACAAGATTGGGTTCTGATATTCTTGTTTTGGCAGACTGAAATTGGTGGCTTTCAGAATCTCCATGGACTTAAAGAAGGTTGGGCATGGCTTTCACGGTTTCTAAATTCTCTCCCGGCTAATCTTTATACAGCAGTTGCACTACAACATTTTCTTGAAGTAAGCTGGCATTTGCCTTTTCACATATATTTTTCAATATTTTATGCATAATGATATGTAGTCATTTAAGAACGTCTAGATGTCAGGATACGCTCTTTACCGAAGATACAGAAATCAGTTTGAGAAGTTGCTGAGGATCATTGCTCGTGACTTCCTCAAAGCACTAAAAGAGGGTAATTCAGATTCAGTAAATGCAAAGCTGATCAAGGTGAAAACATCCATCATTAATTACGTAGAGTCAAGCCGGTTCAAGAAGGAACCAGAAGGATTGCAGCTGAGAGGCCACTTGGATTCGAATGATTTTTTTTTATGTTCAGCCATTATTTCGAAATCTATTGATGTGCAGTTAATCTGATCGATCATGTGTATCAATTAGTGTTACTCGACAACTAGAACACAAAGGTTGAATGTTGGGAAATGTTACTCATCCATCAATCATGGTTCCCAATTAGTATTGCTGGACTAATAGAATCCGAAGGCTTTCAGAAATGTTGCCTAATTTGGCTTCATCCGCTTGAATAGTGAAGATCCTCCCAAAGTTTTTAGAAATTGAAGAAACAAGTACACTTAAGAGTGTTGAAAAATCGACAACAAACAACTACTCGGATAGCTGTCCATATGTTCGACAAGTGTTAACCATTGCCCTTGGCAGCTTCCTAGGATTATGGTCATAACCAAAATTTTACTTGTATTTTTTTGATCATCTATAATAGAAAAAAGAAAGAACGAAACATCATTACGTGTTATTCATAGAAGTGGCATACTAATTGACCATAGATCAATTCTACTTTTGATTTGGGAGTGTTGATCACACCTCTAATTCTGAACATATTGTTCATACCAAGTGACAACAATATATTTTGATCGTAATCTTGTGGTCAAATAGTGTAACATGGTTTAAGCAATCACCTCCGGAATTGGTGTCACAACTATGCTCTAAAGATTATTTTTTAAACATTTAAATTAACTAAAAAGTTTTAATAGGAAATCATTTGATCTGTTTATGTAAATTGATGTTGTTTACCTATTCATAAATAAGAGTAGATAGCATTGTGGAAAATCGTGTCATAATTGAAAAGGACAAGTTGATTGATAAAATAATTTTTTGACGATCGAAGAAGTGAGCTATACGATTACCCAAGGAAAAGTTGAAACGAGATTTTATATGTTTTTTTTCCAAAAAAAAAAATGTTATTAGAGATTTTACTTAGTCACCCATGGCTACTAATAATCCACTCCCGTTCATTATTTTAATAACAATATGTTATCAAAAATATTAATTTCAATAAATTTTCTCTTCCACGGGTTTCTCTGATTTCGTAACGCTGGACACTATATACGCATAGGGAAAAAAATATTGGAAGAAGGTTTCAATAAGAATGGAAAAGGTAATTTCTTAAATACAATACTCTAATAAAATATAATAATTTTAATTTTACAATATGTATGTGCGTGTGATTATTCTCACATATGTATGTTTCCCAAAATAATAGTGATTGATCACAAAAATGACATGTAAATAAATATTAGATTTAAAACTTAAAGGTTAGGTAGATGTACCACACAACCAATTACAGAATCAACGTATAAAAAATAATTTACAGAACTAAATTACGTGCAAGAAAAATAAGGAATTTGTTTTCCGAAAAAATGATATGATCAAGATGGACTAACGCAACCTCTACGCTTGATTGCGATGATACGTGGATGATGATCCATGGAGGTTCCTTTCAGGAAAATGGAAACTTTCACGCTCAAATTTCAACGTCTTCATAAGGAGGCAAGCAAACGGCCAGATATCTGTAATACAGCAATTCTACTCGAGGAAAATATAAGCACCAGAGCATCTACACGCACGAAAGATATCACATCAAATACCAGTCTTTTAAGTAGCAAAAAGTAAATAATATCCCTTCCTGTTCTCTGTGTGCGTGCGCAGGGAAGTGAGTGGATCTCAATTTTTTTAAAAGCAACCATATTGTTTGTTACTTGGAGAAGAGAACCGAGAAGAGCCTGAGACACTTTGCCTCCAGGGAAGGGGGCCAAAAGTCCTCCACATGCTTGATGGCAATACAACCTAGAGCCTTGTGTGAACAAATGGCAGCCACCTCTTTGCACCCAAAAATTTCCCATTGCACCAGGGTAAGACTTAAGCTTCATTCCTGCATCCATCATTAGTAAAAGAAGTATTAATCTAGAAATCGTAAAAATTTTCACCCAATGCTCCGTGATAGAGAGCAAAATTTGGAAAACTTCTTAAAAATATCTATACAAGTAAATTGATATTTTCTTCTGGCCCTTTAGCCTGATTTGGATCTGACCAAAAGAGTTGGAACCAAGCTGTCCCGTCACTCCACTCAAGAAAGCAATTTTTCTCTCACAAACTCAACAGTTTAGCTTATCTACAGCATCTTTCATCTCAGTTCGGTGAATCTGCATGAGAGAATCCGACTGTAAACTCAAACGTTGTACCTGCTTCACAGTCATCACATGCCAAGGAAAGCTTATTTTCCTTTACGAGACCCCCAATAATCAATTTGAAAGTCACGTCATCTGGATAAACACCTATAGTTTGCATCTCTTCATATAGATTCAAGGCTTCACTAACTTTAAAATATTTACAATATCCATTGATGAGAGCATTATAGGACACAACATCAGGCTAAACTCCCTGTTCTAGCATATCATGGAAAGTACTGTGAGCCATTCCTATTCTACCTGTCTTACATAGATGGTCAATAATAATGGTATATAATGCACGACTTGGAATTAGACCCATCTTTGTCATCTGCTCAACAAGGTCCCTGGCTGCACTTGAGTTGCCTTCTCTCAGAAAGGCATCTATGAGAATACTAAATGTATCCACATCTGGAAAGATTCCCTTCCTCCCCATCTCCCACAAGAGTTTATAAGCTCTGCTGGTACGACCAACTTTGCAAAGTGCATGTATCACTGTGTTGTAAGATACAACATCTACAACTCCTTTGCCCTCCATCTTATTTACTATCAACATGTATGCCTTATCTATCATGCTGGCTTTGCAGAGACCTTTTAGGAGCGCATTGTAGCTGTAACTGTCAGGTTTCATCCCGCCCTTCTCCATCTTCTCCATTAATTTTTCTGCCGCATCTAACATTAAGTGACCACAACAATAATTTAACAACACATTATGAGTGATTAAATCAGGCTCACACCCATTCCTCTTCATATAAGTCTTAATAGCAAGCGCCTTGTCAATCCTACCAACCTGACAAAACCCGTGTATAAGCACATTATAGATTACCGTCTCAAACCTAAGTTTTCCCCTCATATTCCCCACTGTGAGTTCATAAGCCAAATCAACCTGTCCACTCTCACTTAATCCCAGCACAAGTGCCCTGCATGCCTTGTTATCCGGTTCCAGCCCTTTCTTGATCATCATTTTCCACATTTCTCCGGCCTCCTCGTATCGTTTGACTCTACACAATCCACTAATTATAATAGTATAGCTTACTTTATCAGGTTCTCGCCCCTTCTCTCCCATTATTCTCAACACCTTCAAAGCATCATCCACTATATTCTCACTACACAAAAGATTCAAATAAATGTTATAAGCCCAAATATCAGCAACGATACCAATGGTATCCATATCATGAAAAAGCCTGTAAATAAGCTCAAAGTTCTTAACTTAACACAACCCGGAAATAAATCTTGAATAAGTAAAGGAATTCAAAGAGAACCCTTTCGGATTCATGGAGTTATAATAATATTCAGCCAATTCGAAACGCTTGTTTTTCACCAAAACTCCGAGAAATCGATTGTAATCTATCGGAAAAATTCTGCAATCCGAGGAGGACATTTCGTCGAACACCTGAACTGCCTGATCAATTAGTCCGGATCTGACAAAGATAGAAATGCAAGAACGGTATATATGGCGCTGTGCGCCAAGAGTTCTATACATTATCAACGTGGGTTTCTCAGAAACTTAGGCATTTGAGCTCCGCTGGAGAAACGGGAGTTGAAAAATATCCTTACTACTTGGTGCTCAATTTCAATACAATAAAAGAACACTTATGCGCAGGTGCTACTTCCGCCGGGATCGGCATTTGAGTTTTTGCTCCACCTCTTTGCGGCGGAGAACGAAAGAGAAGGCGGGGAGTCGGGGGCCCAAAATCCAAGTCCGAGCTCTGGATTTGAAAAATAAAGAGAATGGGCCGGGCCTTGCAAGAAGCGGCCATCTCACTTTCTGTTTGGCGGCTCTTCTCCATCTTCGACCCTTAGACAAGAAAACACTCTTTTTTCTTTTCTTCTTCTTCTTTAAAAATTATTATTATTAATTTTTATTTTTATTTTTGTTCGTAACCATCATACCACCATGGGATGCTGTGTTAGAGATTTTTCTCAAAATCGTGTTTCTATGTGTATATAAACATGATATATAATATGCAGAAGCTTAAATCGAGTATTACCTCCGGCCATTGAAAATTTTGATTTCTCTGCTTTTCTTCTCGGTTGAAGCCTTCTAAGCACTCTTCCCTCTCATTAGATGATGTATATTTCTTTATGAGGTGTGTATGCTTAGGGACCTCAATCATCTCTATTTTTATGCATCTCATACCATCAACGAGAAAAATAGAGAGTCTGAATATTAGAAGAAGAAACGTGTACGTATCTCAATTTCTGAAGTTGAGCACGTTTGTCAAAAGTTTTCGTCAAAAGTTGTAGGCAATGGCCGTCGTCATTTCCTACACGTCTGTTCTTCTTCCTTTCTAATATGTGTCATATTTTTCTTACATTCTCCCACTTGACACATATATCTCATTTATCATAGGAGAGAACAAAATACATGAATCATGGCGATAGATCATCTTAAAACGAATATTATCTTCCATATATTAAAACGAATATTATCTTCCATGTATTACAAACCAGTCAAAATCAATATTTTTAAATTCATGTTCAAGCACCCCCAACGATTTTTTGCATGTTAGCCTCGCCTTCAACTTTAATATGAAGATTTGAGAGAGAGAAGAAAGACGCGCAGTCTGAATGATGAAGTTGTCAACATTCAAGAGAGTCATTAATTTGGAACTTCGCTGTCCACCAAATATTAATGGGATAACGGCGATCCACAACCTGGTTGGAGCTTTGACAACTTATTATCAGAGCTTGATACGATTGAAAAGAAGATTATCGCGAATTTAGATCTTTCTGTACCTTTTGACAAAAAGCAGCCTAGGTAAATTTTTTATTTTTCTTCATTATATGAAGTTTATTGGTTATAAATTTGTTTTACTCATTTCGAAACTTGAGAGTTTCAAAGGAGAATTATTGCAGCAACTTGCCAATATACTTGGTTAGGGTTAACTGATTGCCATGATGTGTAGTCTTTGAAACTATACTTATGAAGCTCAAACACAAATTTGTTAGAGTAATTCAATTTCACAGGTTTGCTAATAAAAAAAGATAGATCATTGTCGAATTTCAGCCTAGACAAAATGACAAAAACATTGGGATTGACGGCGTGTACTACTTCTGCTCCTTTCTGCACTCTCTGCGTTAGCCCAAATTACATCTTTCTTCGCTGCGCTCAAAGGTCGCCTCAGTGTTTCATATTTTAATTTCATAGTTGAACCTTCTCAAGGTGTGTGCCCACTAATATGTTCCCTTTTGGCGAAGAAAAAAGATTATTTTGATAGAGATAAACTCTTGACATAAACTGCAAAATCTCAAGTTGTATTTGGATGGAGAGATTTGAAACGAAATAATTTCAAAAAATTCCACTTACGTTAATAATGTTTAAATATATGGATACGATGTTTCTCACATATTATTCTTAGTTATTTTCATAATAATTTGAAATCAAATCCTCTATCCATATAGATCGATCTTTCAGTTTGGATTTATCACACACTGACATATAAATAACATGTATATATGTTTATTTTGATATAAGTTGATTTAAACTTATTATTAATTTTTTAATGCTCAATTGAAAAATATCCCAATAAAATGTTTTCTGCACCTTTCCGAAATATAATTACAATTTTCCAAAAGTCGAATGCCCCTTTTCATTTGTTTATTCAAAAGCAAGAATTTCACCAAAATCTTCTTATTCTCTACTCAAAAGTCAAACGTTCATGTTGATTATTGCTCAATTAACGACATTGAAGATGCCTTTAATTTATATCCTTATAATTTTTTAGAGTAAATCTAAGCGATAGACGTGGCTTATAAATTACATGCTCGTTAAGTAAAACCGTTATAAAATAATAATGTTGAGACCATTAGATTTTATTAATTTAGATATGTATGCTTATATCATGTTAATTGTATTAATATATAAAATTTTCATTATACATATATATTTATAAATATAAAAATATAAATTTTTATAATTAAATAATATTCATTATATTGGCTAATCAAATAAAATTCATCATAGATGCATGGGTGTCGATTATGAGAAAATGCTCTCACTTGTCATGGATGTGTTGACTAAACAGTGATATACAAAGAAAAATCCATCAATGCTTTGAATTAGATTCTACCTCGAATATTATATCTTCAATAAAATAAAAAAAGTCATTATGATGATTAAGATAATCCAAACTATACTATTTATGAACATCTAATACAAAAAAAAATTGTTAATTTGTCTTATCAGATTTTTCCTAATAATGTTTTAATGAGATGCATATATCGTCAAGAGAACATACAAGAAAGATTATCTATCGTTGTATTCTTTTTCTTCGCTCAAGTTTTTCCCACTCGTTTTTATTGTCAATGTTTTAACAAGGCAACACGTGACTCTTCGTGAAGTTTCAACTAACCATCTTGTCAAATGAAAGATTCAACCAAGTAGTTGATGTGTGGATAATCATTTTATGATATGATTTTGAAAATAGATGATTATGTAAATATATTTTCTATTAAAATTGATATCTCCATCTTTCTATCTACAAGTTTATAAATATTCACAGTTATGAATAAAATAGTTCAAAATCATTCTCTTAACTTAATTTTATAATATAAATTTGTTTTTGTTTTTGTTTTTGTTTTTTGTTTTTGTTTTTAATTAAGTAAACTACTATCCAACACTGACGAGGAGTCGGCTTTGTTAGCCCAAAACGTATATAAATGTTGCAAAGTAACCAATTTGGTTGAGCCCATCTACGAGCATATAGATAGGGTGTAACTCTGACCCACATCCTACATACGGGTCGGGTCAATTGACTTTTTGTTAACAGTATATCATTCTTGAAGAAAAGAGAAACAAATTGTTTGGCTTCAGAAATACGACGTCGTATGAGCAAATTAATCACGGTCAGCTTGTGTTCCCTGTGAAGGCTGGTAGAGCAACTGAATAAATGCACAATCTTTACAGTATTTTGCACCGCTGCAAAATCCGAGAGACCTTGTAACTATTCTTCAACAAAAACCCATTAACAATTCCATAGTAAAATCTGTTATTCTACTTAATTTGGTTTTCATTCATTTTTTTTTCCTGGTTTTATCTTGTATACATGCATGTGTATAGGTGTGTGTGTTTGCACACTAGTTCAAGATTTTTTTTTTATGAATCTGATTGGATTTTTTTATCTCTTTTCTTGTTTGGCAGATCGTGAAAACCGTGTAACAGGCGATTCCATCTGTGGTTTTTCCATTTGTGTGTAATGATTAGTAAACATGTCTTTTAACCCTTTGAGGAATGCGTTTTTATACGAGGAAGGTGCAGTGTTTACTCCTATGGAGCCCACTAATGGTGCAGCAGATAATAGTGTTGGTGATTCAGTAGATCAGGTGTGCATTCTATACTATTTTTTTTGGATTCTACAAGTTTACTTTTCACACCCTTTAATGTAAGGCCTCGTTCAATTTGGATTTTTAAAAAATTCAGGTAGCTTTTAAGTTTGAGTCAGAAAGACGAGCATATAATTGGATAGCAAAATCTTAATCCGTGTTAAAATAGATGAATTTCGACCCGTGTGTCTGGAGAGGTCGTCGGGACAAGGCATGTTAATTCAATTAAAGAATGATTCTCTATATTGTTTCTTCATTGGTTTCTTGATGTGGGCATGTTAGTTGCTTATTGAGGTTCACATAAATTTGTCTGCTGTTGTGGTTATGTTATGTGCTGAAATTCTATATATATTTTTGAATGCATATTCATTTTTGGTGGAATGTTTTGATATATCTCTTGTAAACATCATTTTTTTGTTGCTAATACCATTTGATTAACTTTGGAAAAGGATGAAATATAGAAAAATGGTTGTTGCCTTACTCTGCACTGGAAATGTCTTTATATGCAGGTGTTTTTTGGAGGCTTAACCAATGTGGCCTTAAATTATTTGGAAATGGAACAAATGAGATGAGAACCGCAGAGGATGGGGGACGAGAGAATATGTTCGTTGATTGTATGGATGAGATAGAAAATTCAGAATCAGAACAGAAATCCGTCGAGAAGAAGAATCTGCAGGATAATGGTTTTCAAGAATCTGACAGTGACATCAATGTCCAACATTTGATGGCTGAGATGGAACTGCTGTGCGATATGCTTGAAAAGAGTATTGCTGAGAAAGATGAATCCGCGCGAAATCACGAGGTTCTCTCTTGGATGACCACTACTTCTTTTAATATATTTGTGTGTTTAGTTAAACTGAACATCAACTCTATTTTCCACGCAGAAAGAACGGAAAGCATTTATGACAGAACTTAGCCATGCTTTGGATGAACGGGCTCAGAATGAGGAAAAAGTTAAAGAACTCCATTCTGTGCTACTTACAAAAGATCAGGAAATTGATTTTCTCAATGCAAAAGTTTCTGAGTTATTTCAATCAAGCAATTTTATGCAGTCCCAGTTACACGAATCTGAGCCTGGGAAGGACAAGAACATCTAGGAATCTGTAAACAGGATATTATCTTCCCTCTCAACGACTCTCCATCAAGAAGAGTTGTTGGAAGGAGGAAATGCAGAAAAATTGTTTAAGTGTTGAGAAGTCTGTTACATTTTTGGTCGAAAAGTTCAATTTCTTCCTTTCTGAAATGGACCAACTAAGGGCATGTTTGACAGCGGTTGGATTGAACATCAGCATGGTGGACGAAGTTGAAACTTTTGTCATTGCTCATGATAAAATACTTGAACTTAGAAGAAATGAAGCGAATTTGTTACCAAAATGTGCGATATTTGGAAGATGAAAACAGGAAATTGCGTGAGCAAATGAAGAAACAGAAATCTATTGCTGAGAATGCCAGTACAGAAATGAAAAAACAGAGTGCCGGATTTGAACAGGAGAAAAACAGTTATGTTAACACCAAAGAGAAGCTTGCCATGGTTGTGACAAAAGGAAAGGCTTTGGTACAGCAGAGAGACTCACTGAAGCTATAATTGACAGAGAAAACAAGCGACTTGGAAAAATGTATGATTGAACGGCTGGAAAATCGGGTGTTCTAGAGGCTGCAGATTCCCTTCAGGAATCTCTTGAAGAAAGGGACATGATACTTCAGAAGTCTGGAGAAATATTATGGGAGTGTGTGGCAATGCACGAATTTCAGTCAACAGATCTTTTTGAGAAAGTAAGATGGCTTGTGAATGAGAACAAATCACTGAAGGCTTCATCTCTTCAATACCATAAACTGACAAATGCATTATCTGTTTTTACATTTCCAGAAACAGTTGTTTCTAATGAATTAGATGCCCGAGTCCATTGGCTTGTGGAGTCATATCATCTATCTATAGAAGAAGCTTTGAAGTTAAAATACAAGATAGCTGAAACAAGGGCAGCAGCAAATGAGGAGATTTATTGCCTCACCACTTTATTTTTGGCTGAAATGCAGTAAAAGGGCTATCTTCAAGCAGTTTTTGAGGACTATAGAAACAAATATGAAGCACTGGAAAAGTCACAAAATGAGCTTGCTAAAGCAAGGGAAACTGCTAATCATTCGATCGATGACCTGAATGAGTCACAGTTAGTGAGTCTATAAAAAAGAACCATCTTCAAATGAAGTTGGAGGAATTGAGAAACAAATATGAACTTGTTGTTCAAAGGGAATATCGCTTCTTGCTGGAGATGGATGGAATAGTTAGTATGTTACTCGAGGCATCCGGGCTTGCAAATGTAGGTCAGCAAGAAGCTCTCACAGAGCAGTCTGATATGACCACCACGATTGTTGATTGCTTTGCAAAGATTGAAGAAAAGAAACATCACCTCAAATCGTTACAAATTGTAGACAGAATGTTAGAAAGGTTCCAGAGTCTTCTGTATATTAGAGAGCAGGAAACAAGGCTTTATGAGCTAATTGTTGAAGAATATGTGTTGGATGGATTGGAAGTGAATCGGCTGTCAAATGAATCACAAGAGATCACTGAAGAACTTAATGCACTTCAGGGTGAGAAATCCGTGATGCAGAAAAGCCATGAACAGTTGGAGGAGAAATGATCCATTCTAAGGGAGAAGTTATCTATGGCTGTCAAGAAAGGCAAGGGCCTTTTCCAAGAAAGAGAAAATCTGAAAGCAGCTCTAAATACAAAAGAACACTGAAATTGATAGGTTGAAATCTGAAGAAGAGCTGAACCTATCCGTTTATAATGAATGCCAAGATCAGATCACTAAGTTGTCACTTCAGATTTCTCAGTTAGAGATTGATCTTGTTGCTACACAGTAGCGTGCTGACCAACTTGAGAAGTTTTTAGCAGACAGTAGCAATATGCTTCAAAGAGTCATAGAGTCTATTGAAGGCACCACTACTACAGCTGATTTGGCTTTTGAAGGGCTTGAAGAAAAGGTGAAATGGTTTGTTGGATATCTTAATGAGCGTGAAATTGCAAAGATGGAAATGGAACAAGAATTGATCAAAGTAAAGGATGGAGCAAGTTCATTGGCAGGTAAGTTATTTGAAGCCCAGACAATGACTGAATCACTTGAAGTTGCCTTAACCATGGCAAAAAATAACATATCTCTGCTCTTGGATGAGAAGAAAGAATTTGCAGTTTCTAAGACACTTCTCGAGGAAGAACTACAGAAGACAAAAGAGAAAGCCTCGTCTCAGACAAGCAGATTTGAAGAGGTTTCTTTGAGTAGAAGAGCACTCGAAGATACTTTGTCACTGGCAGAGAACAGTATTTCCCAGTTGATGAATAGTAGAGACGCAGCAGTAGAAAGAAGCACACTTGCTGAAGAGCGGCTAGAGAAATTGAAGGAGGAATTTTATGTTCATATTAGTGAACTTGCTGATGCTTATAAAACTGTACAGGGCCTTGAAACTGCATTTTCTGAGGCACAGAAGAATATTTTCCTGCTAACTGAAGAAAACAGCAAGTTACAAGTTGATAGAGCTTGTTATAATGAGGTAAAGAAGTTAAAAGATGAGGCCGAATCTCAGGCTAGCAAGCTGGCTGATGCCACCGCAACAATTAAATCGCTTCAAGATGCATTAATACATGCAGAGAATGACATGGCAGATCTTGTTCAAGAAAATAAAAATGCTGAAAAAGAGATCTTAGGTCTTGACTCTTAAGTTGAAATCTTGCACGGAAGATTTAGCTGGAATGCGTGGAGGCAAGGAGATTTTGCCTCTGGAGCTACTGGATCAGCTGAACAATCTTCAATGGCTTCAGAAAGTGGAGGTGCTGTCAAACTTGTTAGAAGAATGTTTCACAAAAAAATTTGAGAGCCTGAAAGACATGGAAATTCTTCTAAATGAAATGAGGGATATTTTCAAGGAAATGGATTCAAAAGTGCTGCAAGGCTGTTGTTCAATCATGGAGGTACGATAGTTGTTTGAATGTGCTTATTGCTTTATGGTTACTCCTTTTCAGCGTGCTATGCAATTCTATATACTCTTACTGAATTTCACCCGAAATGTAGAAATACAAGTCAATGTTAATCGTCTAACTCATTTCCTCCCATCTCATGCATTTTCTCATCTGATGGTCTCTCAGTATTTTCCACAATTTTTTTAGGATACTTATTCTATTTCGACCAAATCATCCAGCTCAGATGGTGCTTTGAATATGAGTAAGTTGTCGAATGACGAGATAAATGCAGCAGATTGTGAGAATATTATGTATCTTATTCAGAAGATGATTGAAAGATTTAGTCTTAAGGACAAGATACTAGCCGATAAAGTAAAAAATTTCTCTTCGTGTATGGATGAATCCATTGCAGTGCTGTTGAATGGATTACACATCAAAAAAGGTGGAATAATTAGTTCAACAGAGTACATAAAATCTTTAAAAAAACAAGTGAAGGAGATGGAGGCAGATAAGGAAAGGAAGGAGGATATTATAGCATTGTTGGAAAGTGATATAAGAAATCTATCATCTTCTTATACTGATGCCGTTCAGGAAGTGGATTTTAATGTGCAGAAAAATCTATCAAATCTGATTTCTATCCTCAAATTTGTAAAGTTTGATGATAAAATGTCCATAGATTTGGGAAAATTCGGTGGTGACGCCTCCGCAGGAATTGCCAGTGACCATATGAAGACAGCCGAAATGTTGTCGCATGCTTCTAGACACAGTCAAGATCTAGGTGAACTTTTTCTGGATGTCATAAATAAGTTGACGTGTGTGACCGAGGATATGCAGTAGAACTTGCAAGAATCCAAGTTAAGCTGTGATGAAGTCATGGAAGAAAGAGATCTTTACAGAGAGAAAATATACATGCTGGAGACGGATATAGAAGCACTGCAAAACTCATGTGATGAAATGAAGCTTAAGCTAGATGATTATAAGGAAAAGGAGGATAACTTGAGGAAAAGAGAGACAGAACTTTCTACTTCATTATCCAGATTTCATGGTGCTTCATCCTCGTTTATGGGAAAACATTAGCTTACTGTCATTTTCTGTAATTAACTGCTTTTCGTGTTTCTTTTTGTTTATTTCTCTGCTATCATGTTTTCTTTCAGAATTAGAAGACCGTCCCTTATCAGTGGCTCAGATAAAATCCATTTTACATAAGATGAATGGGATTGTAGTCCCTAATGTTGCATTTGAATTTGGAAACAAGGAGCTGGATGGTTCAGCTGATGTAACAAAGCTTTTCTACGTTATAGTTAGTTTTGATGGACCTATGAGGACCTATGAAGCAAGTAAGCTCCCTGTCATTGGAAAAGGAAGAACTACAGTCAACCATTGAGAAACGGAATCTTGAAATTCAATTTATGAAAAGTAAAATTGAAGATTACATGATTTACGAGAAATTAGCGGAAGAAAAGATGGATGAGTTGGTAGAGATTGAATCAGGTTTGCATAATATTATGAGGAAGCTCGGGGGTGATGATTTGATGCAGAACAAAGTAGCTGGAGCAAGATGGCTACTGCACATGCTTGATAAACTTGTACAAGAGATCGTAAGTTCTGTTTGATGTTTGGTTATTTCTTGCTAACATAATCTAATCGTGCTATTTTACTCATCAACTTATAAACAGTTTTGTGAATTGGTGTATGATAGTTGTCTCTAAACTTTCAGGGAGCTCGTGGTACAAGTAACACCAATCCTCTTGTTCCATCTGCTGCTCATGCAAGGACTACGAGAAAGGGTTCAAGTGATCATCTTGCTATCAATATCGATGCTGAGTCTGAATAGTTGATAACCAGTAATGAGTCTGATGAAGACAAAGGTGAATAAATGTTTGGGAAGTTTTATACATTTTAAGGCACCTGCGAACTAACAATCATTTTTTGAATAGCGCTGACCATGTGAAGCATAGATACTAGGGACGTTGTATTGTTGGAATATACTGTGACATTCGAAAGTAGCTAAAATTTCATAGATCTCATGTGATTATCCATTGATCTGTCGGAACATGTTGAGACTAGTGTCCCTGCAAATCACATATCCGGCTACATTAAGTAGAAACCTTATCTAGGAAGAATTATTCCATTACACCTTTTTCTTGAACTTTTATAATAAATATGTCATTTTATTCAAAATTTAATCAATCAAATGAAAAATGTCATCATTTTATTCAACCTACTCGAATTTTTTAATAATCATAATATTATATATTTAAAAAATCCTATCAAGTTTTATAACCCAACTAAACGGACCTTAAATTATTTTATACGTGTTACCAAAAAACGTGCCTATTCTTACTTTATATTAAAAACACCAACGGACTGCCCTCCCTCTCTTCTTTCTTTTTTTTTTTTTTAAAAAATATATATTTTCCAGCAAGGCACCGTGATTACTATGGTCCCTCCTATCTTTAGAGAAAGGCCGAAGCCTGGCTCTTCAGGCTTCATACTCAGCGTTTGCTTGATTGATGTTCGGAAGCCAAGTATGAGAATTCAGATGCTGCCAAGATATCCTGTAAGTTCCTGTTGTTAATCTTCTTTGTATATGGTGATACCCCTATAAGGGCCCGGGTCTCGAATGACCCGGGAAGTTTCGTTTGACTGGGCATTCCATGCATGACCGGGTATTTACTCACTTCCCGGGTAACTAGGGGCCGGGCTTTCGCGCTAAAGACGAGGGCTCAATACTCGAGTAACATGTTCAGAAGATCTTATAGATTGAAGGGAAGAAAGCGACTGGGCGGGAAGTCAACGTTTTTACCTGAACGTATCCCTGAAAATATGGAGAAGAAAGGGACTGGACATGCAGTCAACGTCCCTTATTCTTGGAGTACCCACGAAGCTATCGGGTGGAAAGGGACCCGACAGGCCGTCAACGTCCGAAGGTACAAGTAGTAGGTGAGCACGCGCATCAAGGTAACCCCGGTTTTCTCTTCAAATAGCAGGTATTGTCGACATTTTACAGGTCTGAAAATTTCTTCACTCTCAAGCATCCATACATATTGCTTTAAGTTTTTCCTCGACAAACCTGCTGACTTAAGCATCGGAGTGGTCACGCCGGACACCCTCCCGGCGCCCATTCACGAGTTCCTTTCATTGTTTGCAGGTCACGAGCGAAGCCATCTACCTTGTTCAGTTTCCCAAACACTATAAATTCTTGATTTGACCCGGTGAAGCACCCGACCCTGCTCATTCATTTTATCCGGATCACATCATTGGCGCCGTCTGTGGGAAACTTGAGACTAGGGCGTTGATATGGCTCACACAAGGAAAACTAACCAGAATACTTCCCGGGTCCAGGGAGTTGATGCGAATCATTCGATACCAGAGGACGCTCCCCCCGATCTTATCACTATGACTCCAGCGGAGTTTGATAAGCGCATTAATGAAGCCGTAGAAAGAGCTATGGCTAGGCGGGAAGCCTCCCACCATGATGTACCACCCGAGAAGGAACCAGAAAAAGAGCAGGAACAGCAGCAGGAATTGAGGGAAGAGGAGAAGAGGGGAGAAGTGGAGGAATCTTCTGCTGGCTCTAAGTCACCAACGATGGTCGAAGAGATGCTGGAGTTAAAACAAAAAATGAAAGTTTTGGAAGGACAGCTGGAAAATCGCGGAACTTCCCGAGCGTCTATCAAAGGACGACCATTTGCTGAGGCTATCATCCGGGAACCTCTTCCTGGAAACTTTAAATCTGCTAAGGTAAAGGCGTATGATGGAAATGAGGACCCGGAAGAGCACTTGGCTAGGTTCGAAAATATGGCTATGCTGCACTGTTACACCGATAGGATCAAGTGTAAAGTATTCTTGACCACGCTGGTGGACTCAGCTCAGAGATGGTTCGATGGATTGGCTCCATTGAGTATTAAATCATTCGAGGATTTCCAGAAAGCCTTCTTACACCATTTCAGCAGCAGTAAGAAGTACAAGAAAACTGCTTTCAGTTTGTTCGAAGTGAGACAGGGGCCGGAGGAAAGTTTGAGGATGTATATCAAGAGGTTCAACAAAGTGGCCTTGGATGTACCAACTTGTGCTGCAGAAACAAAAACCACTGCCTTCACTCAAGGCCTAAAAGAGAGTGAGTTTTTCAAGTCATTAACGAAAAAAGTGCCTGAAGATTTTGAGGACTTGCTGTCTCGGGCGGAGAAATATATCAATATGGAAGAAGCCCAGAGACAGAAGAGGGAAGCCATCAGGAAGGAAAGAGGGGACCGGGCACCTAGGCCCGAGGAGAGGGGACCGCGGCGGGGTAATCCAGGACACTTTTCCCCGCATGTGCCTTTGAAAATTATCCGTGAAAGAGAAGTGCAGGAATGCAGTAGGGAGCCAATTCCTAGTCATCAGCTGTCCCAACCCGGGAAAAGTGGATTTTGCACCAGGCATGGTGTGTGTCAGCATAGCACCGAGAATTGTAAAGCTTTGAAAAGAGGTTACGTCCCACCCACCAATCAGGGGCATGACCAGTATACCAAGAGGTCGAGAGGTCCACCTTGGACCCCCCGGCCACCAGTATCTCATGCTCGAGTAGACTCAAGAAATAACCCGGGAAACCATATGGGTGGGAGGAGGGAGCTAGAATCTGAAAAGAGGAGCCCTTCGTCCCCCGTTGCTGGATTGATTAAGATGATATCGGGAGGATCCACCGATGGAGATTCAAACCGGGCCAGGAAATCAAGAAGTAGGCGGGAGTGTCTGGAGGTGGAAGGATCCAGGAGGAACGAGGCTGTGATCAGCTTTGGCCCGGAGGACCTAAGGGGAATAAACATGCCCCACAATGACGCTTTGGTTATCCAAGCCAGGGTGGCCAACTACGACATTCTGAGAGTCTTTGTGGACTCCGGCAGTTCGGTCAATGTAATTTTCAAAGAGGCCTTAGTGCAGATGGATTTGCAAGGGTTTAAGTTGGAAGCTGTGGAGACTGCCCTTTTCGGTTTTGCTGGACATGCAGTTTATCCGGAGGGAGAGATTGTTCTGCCACTCACTCTGGGCTCCCGGGACATCAAGAAGACGGTCATGACCACCTTCACAGTGGTGGACTCCCCATCGTCTTACAATATCATTCTGGGGAGACCGGCCATGAATGAGTTGAAAGCAGTAGCATCTACTTATCATCAGAAAATCAAATTTCCAGTGGGAAGCCAGGTGGGAGAAGTTCGTGGAGATCAACCCTCTTCCCGAAAATGTTATGTGGAGGGTATCCGGGCAGATCAGGGCAAGTCGAAAAAGGAGGGGAAGAAGCCCAGGGTGGAGGAGGTTTGGAAGGGTGGAGTGGAGAAAGGAGAGGTCCATTTTGTAGCAGAGGAAGAGCAGGAAGCTGTGGAGATAGGACCAGGCCGACAGATCCGGGTGGCCCGAGACCTTGATATATCCACCCGGGTCAGTTTACTTAACTGTTTAAAGACTAATATTCATGTGTTTGCCTGGTCCCAGCAGGAACTAACAGGGATTTCACCCCTGGTATCTGAGCATCAATTAAACATTCTCCCGGGAGCTCACCCGATCAAACAGAAGAAGAGACACTTTGGTCCCGAGAAAGACAAAGTTATTGATGAACAAGTGAAAGAGTTGCTGCAAGCCGGCCACATCCGGGAGGTGCATTTTCCTACCTGGCTCTCAAATGTGGTGCTGGTACCCAAAGCTGCCGGGAAATGGAGGATGTGTGTTGATTTTCGGGACCTCAATAAAGCTTGTCCCAAGGATCATTACCCATTGCCCCGGATTGACCAGTTGGTGGATTCCACCTCAGGCTTCGAGCTGCTCAGTTTCATGGATGCTTATCAGGGATATCATCAAATTCCCTTAGCAAAACATGATCAAGACAAGGCCAGTTTCATCACTTCGGGAGGTACATTTTGTTATGTTGTGATGCCTTTCGGGTTGAAAAATGCAGGGGCCACATATCAGCGTTTAATGGATAAAGTCTTTGAGAAGCAGCTGGGGAGGAATCTGGAGGTATATGTGGATGATATTCTGGGAAAGTCAAAAGAGGTGACGAATTTTATTACTGATTTGGAAGAAACCTTTACCACTCTGACATCTTATGGAATCAAACTCAATCCTGCTAAATGTATTTTTGGAGTCAAGAGTGGTAAGTTCTTGGGTTTTATAGTGACAGAGCGGGGGATTGAGGTCAACCAAGAAAAAGTGAAGTCTGTTTTATGTATGCCTTCTCCCCGATCTGTCAAAGAAGTGCAGAAGCTGACCGGGAGAATTGCCTCCCTATCTCGGTTTATATCTCGGTCAGCCCACAGAAGTTATCCCTTCTTTCAGGTTCTCAGAAAAGCCCAAAAGTTCGGATGGGATGACAAGTGCGAGCAGGCTTTCCAAGATCTTAAAAAGCATCTAGCCGAGCTTCCAGTTCTGGTAAAGCCTGAGCCCGGGGATAAATTGTTTGTATATTTATCCACTACTGAATATGCTGTCAGCTCTGTCTTAATAAAGGAAGAGGGCTCGGATCAAAAGCCTGTATATTACGTCAGTCACGCCCTAAGAGGTCCCGAGTTGCGGTATAGTGAAGTGGAGAAGATGGCCCTGGCTTTAGTTGTGACTGCCCGGAAATTGCGGCCTTATTTTCTATCACATCCTATTATCGTTCTTACTAACAGCCCGCTTGGAAGGATTATGACTCATTCTGAAGTATCCGGGCGGATGGTCAAATGGAATGTGGAATTGGGGGAATACGATATTGAGTATAAACCCCGGCTGGCCATAAAAGCGCAAGCTTTATCCGATTTCTTGTCTGAGATGATTCAACCTGCCGAGGAAGAGAGATGGAGGGTGTTTGTAGATGGGGCTTCTTGTTTGCTTGGATGTGGAGTCGGAGTCGTGATAATCTCCCCATCGGGAGAGAAGATTAAATTGGCAGTCAAGATTGGTTCCCGGGTAACAAATAATGAAGCAGAATATGAGGCTGTTCTAGCCGGCATCCGAGCTGCTCGAGAAATCGGAGCGGCTAGGATTATATTGTATTCCGATTCACAATTGATTACTCAGCAGATCAAGGGCGTGTATGAGGTCAAGGACGACAAAATGCTCAAATATTTGCATCTCATCAAGGCCCAGACAGTCATATTTGCGGATTGGAGCATCGAACAGATACCCCGAGAAGAAAATGGAGAGGCTGATGCCCTAGCAAAAATGGCTGCTTCTTTGTCTGAAGACAACACCCGGGAGGTTTTATTTGTTTCCCGAGCAGTTTTAACTATTGAAGAAGAATAAATATTGACAGCGCCCGAGGATTCTTGGATGACCCCTCTGATCAAGTTCATCCGGGACAATGAATTGCCCGAGGAAAGAGCTCGAGCCCAGAGAATAAAAAGACAAGCCCCCAGGTTTGTCCTCTTAAATAATCTCTTATACCGGAGATCATTCCAGGGACCATTGTTGAAGTGCTTGAGCGGGAAGGAAGAGATTTATGTTCTTCGAGAGATTCATGAAGGATGCTGTGGTGAGCATTTGGGGGGAACATCTTTAGCTCGAAAAGCGATGCTAGCCGGGTTCTGGTGGCCGACTCTTCACCATGATTCGGCTCGAGTGGTCCGAACTTGCGAAAGCTGTCAACATCATTCCAACTTTCAACACAGCCCAGCCACTCCTATGAAGCCTATTTGGGCATCTTGTCCTTTTGACCAGTGGGGTATGGATATAGTCGGCCCATTTCCAGTTGCTCGAGCCCAGAAAAAATTCTTGTTGGTGGCCGTGGATTATTTCTCCAAATGGGTGGAAGCCGAAGCCCTGGCTAAGATCACTGAGCAAGAGGTTTTAAAATTTTTATGGAAGAATATAGTATGTCGCTTCGGCATACCCCGGCGATTGATCTCGGATAATGGGAGACAGTTTCAAGGAAAAGAAATAACATCTTGGTGCCAGGAAATGAAGATCACCCAATCCTTCACTTCTGTTGCATACCCTCAGGCCAATGGGCAGACAGAAGTTGTAAACAGAATCATTGTACAGGCTTTAAAGACCAGATTGCAAGGCAAAGGGAAGGATTGGGTAGAAGAATTACCTAGTGTACTATGGGCATACAGGACTACTCCTCGGGCACCTACTCAAGAAACTCCGTTCAGCCTAGTGTATGGATCTGAGGCCATCCTTCCTGTTGAGATCGGTCAAACATCTGCCCGGGTAGAATCTTACCCAAGCAACAATGAGGATAGTCGTGCAATGGAGCTGGACCTATTAGAGGAAAAGAGGGACCAAGCCATGATCCGGATGGAGGCATATCGAAACCGGGTCATGAAATCCTACAACAAAAAGGTCCGGGTTCGAGACTTACAAATAGGGGACTTGGTAATGAAGAAGGTTAATCCAGCTGGGGATGTAGGCAAGCTCGAGGCTCGATGGGAGGGACCTTACAAAGTCATCAGAAGAGTCAGTTCAGGATCTTTTTACCTAGAAGATGCTCAGGGTAAACTTCTTAAGAGACCTTGGAATGTACTTCATTTGAAAAAATATTATGCTTAGCCAATGTGCAAATGTAATTTTCACTTGGAAGAAATAATAAAGGATCGTCTTTCTCATACTTTTGTCTACTATAAGTGATATTACGTAAAACTGAAGATACATAAGCCCAGGGTACTACTCCCTGGCTCGGGGCTCCGTACCTCGACCATTCCAAAGTCCCGGGACCTGTTCCCCGGCCTAAGGTTCCGCACCTTAGTTTTACATAAGCCCAGGATACTACTCCCTGGCTCGGGGCTCCGTACCTCGACCATTCCAAAGCCCCGGGACCTGTTCCCCGGCCTAAGGTTCCGCACCTTAGTTTTACATAAGCCCAGGGTACTACTCCCTGGCTCGGGGCTCCGTACCTCGACCATTCCAAAGTCCCGGGACCTGTTCCCCGGCCTAAGGTTCCGCACCTTAGTTTTACATAAGCCCAGGGTACTACTCCCTGGCTCGGGGCTCCGTACCTCGACCATTCCAAAGTCCCGGGACCTGTTCCCCGGCCTAAGGTTCCGCACCTTAGTTTTACATAAGCCCAGGGTACTACTCCCTGGCTCGGGGCTCCGTACCTCGACCATTCCAAAGTCCCGGGACCTGTTCCCCGGCCTAAGGTTCCGCACCTTAGTTTTACATAAGCCCAGGGTACTACTCCCTGGCTCGGGGCTCCGTACCTCGACCATTCCAAAGTCCCGGGACCTGTTCCCCGGCCTAAGGTTCCGCACCTTAGTTTTACATAAGCCCAGGGTACTACTCCCTGGCTCGGGACTCCGTACCTCGACCATTCCAAAGTCCCGGGACCTGTTCCCCGGCCTAAGGTTCCGCACCTTAGTTTTACATAAGCCCAGGGTACTACTCCCTGGCTCGGGGCTCCGTACCTCGACCATTCCGAAGTCCCGGGATCTGTTCCCCGGTCTAAGGTTCCACACCCTAGCTCCTCACAAACCCCGGGCACTACATCCTGATAAGTGCCCGTTCGTTCCAAGCACTCACATCACAAATATCCATTTAAAGCGCGGAAGGCTAATGCCCGTTCACCTAATTTGGTATCTTAGTTAGTTCTCAACATTTGGCCAATTGTTAGATTTGTTAAAACAAGAATATCCTGGTCACATAAGGATCGAGTACTGAATCTTTAAAAATGTTGCGAAGAAGGATAAAAGGAAAGGAAATATTGCATTACTACGAAGCCCGAAAGCGGGGAGCGAGCTTGAAAATAAAAAGATTACAAGCCTATTCTATATTAGCCGGGCTGTTTTCTGGTTTTTTCTCCTCTTCTGTTGGTTTCTCTATTTACTTCGCTTCTGCCTCTCCAGGTTTTCCTTTTTCCTCCTCCTCTACGGGCTTCTCCTGCTTTTCCTCCTCTGCAGTTTCCTCTCCGTCCTCCTCTTCGGATGTACTTTCATTGCCTCCCACCCCGGCTCCTGCAAGAGATGCAATGGCTAGCCCGAAATCCGGAAAGTTGGCTCTATCCTTGGGGACGAGCTCGGCTTCCTGGAATTGTTGAAGGCACCTTTTGAAGCCGATCTTAAAGAAAGGATAGGCTCGATCCTCAACAGCCGCCTTGAACTCGGAGGATTCCAGGAAGGAAGTCCGTAGTTGTTCTTTTTGGAGCTCAGACTCAGCTAGAGCCTGCTCTGCTCTTTCGGCCCGGGACATTTGTTCTTCCACGGTAGCCATCAGGGAGGCGTTCTCGCGATCGAGAATCAATTGATGCTTTTGAAGAGTCTCCTCCCTGATATGACTTTCATTTAGCTCCTCCCGGGTTTTGGCCAGCTCCGCCTGTGCAAGTTCCGCAGAACCCTGAAGGGTTGCCACTGTCTCCGAATGGAATCTCTTCAAATGAGCAAGCTCCACTCGAATAAGCTCGTGCGTCTCTTGGAAGGCCTGGAGTTTGGGGGCTTGGTGGTTGGCTAAAGAGGACACCTCTTCATAAGCTGACATTAACATATGTGCACCCTGTTTTTCGAAAAGAAAGCAAGGTTGGCAGGTAAAAAAAAAAAAAAAAAAAAAAAAAAAAAAGAGAGAGAGAGAAGAGAGGGGAAGGAAAAAGCTTACAGCCAGAAGTTTGTTTAAGCCATCCAAGCATCGGGGGGTGGGCGGCATGCTCTGCAGAAAGGCTTGATCGGTAGGAAGAAGCATTTGTTTGAGGAAGTCTGCCCCGACCCGGGAATCTCCTCTGGCGGAGAAAACAGACTCGCTGGGCTGCAAAGGAAGGTGGGGCCCCCGGAAAGATTCTTGGACATGCCCTCGGAGAGATTCCTGGGAAGGTTCTTGGAGAGGTGCCTGGTCATCGCGCAGAGGGGGAGGCGTGTCTGACTGAATCGCTTGAAAGGAAGCCTGACCTCCCGCTTGATCATCCTCGCTAAGAGTCACCACCGGGATGGTCATGACTTTTCTTGGCCTCTGGCTAAGAGGGAGGAGGTCCTCATCGTCTTCCCTGGATTCAGGCGCCGCTCTCTTAAGTTGCACCTGGGCCGCCTCCTTCACCCGAGCCGCCGCATCCTCTGCTCTCTTTTCAGCAGCAGGCTTTCGGGCTGCCCTTTTCTTCTCCTTGGCCGCCTTCTCGGCTGCCCATCTCTTGGCAAAAGCCTCTTCCATTAAATCTGCATAAAGAGCAGAAAAGGGTAAAATCCAAATGCAAATACAAAGCTAGGGAATAATCGCACAACATGTAAAGGAAGGTTACCGGGTTGAAGGTCCGAGCCAGCAACTTCATCAATTACTTGGTCAATCGGGTCCTCAACCCGGGCACTTAAGTGATAAGCAACCAGTTGTTCTTGGGCAATGAGGACGGAGGAAGAAAACTTTCTACCCTCTACCAGGGCGAGGCTTCGGACATAAAACTCTTCAGATTTGTATGCTTGAGGAAGTTCTGGTTGAGGGGGAAGAGAAGGGAGAAACTCGGTTGAACAGTCAAGGGAACCTGGGAGACGAATGAAAAAATATCTTCCTTTCCACCCCTTTTGAGAGGAAGGGATGTCATCAAGAAAGCGGGCATTAAGCCGAGCAGAGAGGGAAAAGGCATTGTCTCCTAATCTACAAATAAAGAAGTAATGCAGAACTTTGGAATTTATTACCAAATCATGCGTACGGAAGAGAACAAAAACCGAAGCCATGATTCGGAAAGAGTTGGGATGAAATTGGTTGATAGGTACACCAAAGAATTTGGCAACCTCGATGTAGAACGGAGCAATGGGAAATCGAAGACCGTTGCGGAGTTGGTCCCGAAAAAAGGTAATATAACCCGAGGGGGGTTGATCCGCCCGGTCAGAAGGTCCGGGTATAAGAATGGGATAAGAAGAGGGAATGACCCCTAGGGTTCGAAGCTCTTTCTCTGCTCCAGGTCGCAGGGAGCTTTTCAGAGAAGAGAACCATGGAATCTCGGGGGCCTCGGCTAAAGGGTGGTTGGAAGCCCGGGCTTTACCTTTACCCTTATCTCCTTTGGGGATCTGGGATGTGCCCGAAGAAGAAGGTTTAGAAGGTCTCGAAGAATATTGGGGTTTTGAACTTATAGGATTTTGGACAGTCTGGATAGAAGGGCGGCGAGAAGTAGGAGAAGGAGACGAATCAGAACGAAGAGCAGCAGATTCATACCCCGCCGAGCCTCGCGCATTGGCCCCAGAGGTAGAGGAAGTAGAGTCAGACATAATGAAAAGGAAGAACTTACTGATACGGTGGAAGATCGTCGGAGCAAGAAGGCTTGGAACGCCGGAATTGCGAGAAAAGAATTTGCAAGGGCTTCGCCGAGGATGCTGATTTGAAAGTAATTTTTGGGGAAACCTAGGGTCGCTATATATAGGAGACGGGAAATGATCGGGATCGTCGATTGAGTGAACACGTGTGCGGTTTCGATGCGCTTCGAAAACCCCAACGGGCAGAATGAAAGGACGTTTGCGCAGATCGAGGCGTCATGATGGTTTATTTACTCGGAACGCAAACTGATTGTGACGGTTGTTCAGTAGGGTCCATATTATTTTAACCTGGTGATAATCCCTCACGGGTATGAAATGTCATCTTTTATGTTAAGCCCGGGAGGTCTTAGGCCCCGGCATCTTTTATGTTAAGCCCGGGAGGTCTTAGGCCCCGGCATCTTTTATCTTAAGCCCGGGAGGTCTTAGGCCCCGGCATCTTTTATCTTAAGTCCGGGAGGATTAAGGCCCCGGCATTTCTGTGTTCTGAGTATTAAAGGTATCAGGCCCTGACTATCTTCGGGGGATATCGTATATATTTTAATATGCGTAAATCGATGAAGAAGCCTATTTGAAGATAGTAAAAAGACAATACACTGCGATAAAAATGTTTATTATAGGAGACATCAGCGAGTGGTTACAATGGTAATCCTGGCAGATACTTCATCTTGCCATTCCATTATCCAGTTGGTCAACTCGTGAATCCGAAGATTGACAAAAGGCTCGTAAGTCCTTATCTTCTCCAGCTGACGCCACTCCTCCCGAAGCATCATGTGTAGCAGAACACGGTCAGTGACCAAATCTGTAACTCGGGCCACTGCAAACTCTCGGACATACGTCCTTGCCCTTGCTCTCTGTACCCGAGTGGGGACAAGACCGTTACGATAGGTAAGATCCAGATCGTAAACTTTGTCCCGCACCGCCATGACCTTCACCCACACACGGAGCTCAAGTCTTCTCTTTAATTCCTCTAGACGAGGACGCATAGCTTCTGTCACTAAGACATGAGTGCTGCTGCAAGCAGTGGATCCACTTGAGTTAGACATACCGCGCTGATAATCACCTTTCGGTTGGCTACCATTTTATTTATAGACGAGTGTCTCTCAATATGGGGAAGCCAAAACGTCCCAACCAGCCGAAGCGTTTCCTATGATTATCTTTGAGTAGGAGTCGATGAAGGCCGTCGAATCTAGACACGTGGGTGGTCAGGATGTCCCTTAAAAACTGTGCTAAGAAGGTAAAGGGGCGGAAACGATTACCGAGGTGCCCGACTGGGAATCCGAAACGTTTTCCTTCGGTAAAAGTTTTCAGCAGAAGTGGTATATCGTCCCGAGACCGCGTGGGTAAGTCCGGGAGGTTTGAGGCCCCGGCACCTTATTTTTTAGGTCGGGAGTTTGCAGGCCCCGGTGAGTTATTTTAAATCCGGGAAATTCAAGGCCCCGGCGTTTAATTCCAAACGGAACCCTAATACTTTATTTAAAGTAGATGAGATTTTTGTTCGGGATGATTTAGTCACGTATTTACGAATTATGTTCGGTTCATCATTAAATTAACGTGCGAAGAAAAAAAGTGAAACAAATAAGCAAATTTTATTCATAAAGGAATCGTTCATGCCTAGCACCAACTATCAGTACAGCTACGACATGCTGCCACTCACGGAACCAGTGGGTTAGCTCAGGAGATTGGGCGATGTTAAAAGACTCGGAGGACGAAATCTTTTCCAGATGACGCTCTTCCTTCAACAACATCGCATGAAGCAGAACCTCATCATTAGCTAGTTCCACAACGTGGTTCACCTCAAGCTCTTGTTTGTATCTTCTGGCCACGGCCCTTTGTGCCCGGGTGAAGGCCAAACCCTCCTGAAGCGAGGCATTAAGATCTTGGATCTTATGCCACCGAGACATTACCTTGGATAGGACCAATTCCTCGATGGTCCTCTTCAGACCCTCCAGGTGAGGATGCAGTATAGTGGCTGCTGGGACGTGTATACCACTGCGTGCTGTAGATTCGCTCGAGCTAGCCATGACGAAGGTGTTATCTTTTACCTCCTCATGCTTTCCTATATTTATAGGCACGTAACCTTTATTATCCAGGTAGGCGAAGAGATTGGCGCGAATATCAAGGTATTGGAATGCCAGTCGTCAGAAGGGGAAAGGACACGCGTGATTACCGAGGCGTCGGCTCTCATTCATTCCCCGAAATACGAAGCGTCACCAGGAAGTGATTAAGGCCGACACCTCTCAACGTGACAATCAGGGCATCCCAATGAGCGGGGTGACATTTGCATTGGGTCCGGGAAGTTTGAGGCCCCGACACTCTCTCTGGAGACCGGAGGGTTCCAGACCCCGGCATGTTGTTATAAACCCGGGAGATACGACGCCCCGGCGCGCTCCTTTTAAGGCCAACGGATATATTGGAATCGAGCATACTGAGGTATCCTGAACAATCCTTCTTAAAATAATAAACAATGTTGGTAGTTGGGTGGAATAGACATGAATCATCAACACTAATGAGTGAGGATTAACGTTGTTTGCGCCCGGAAACGGCGGAACTCGAGCATTTCTTTTTATTAGAAATACGGAATCCTCACATCCCCGTCTGTTACTTATTATTAGTTAATCTTGTCAGTCGAGTTATGCAGCCCGGGGGATATGCGTCAGATAAAAGGGTACAAAGACAGTAAACTCTGATAATAATTTTATTTAACAAAATTACTTCGAATTACATCAAAATATGCCTCCTCTACGAAGGCTTTCCACAGATACATCCAACTTCTCACTTCTCGTGTAGCCCTTCCTTCGTAACTCTTAGTGCCAGTGATGTCGGTGAGAATGTTCCTCTCTTTACGGAGCATCAGTTCGTACATACGATCCTCTTCAAAAGGATCCCCCAACTCGGAAATATTTAAGTATTCCCGATACTTCTCCACTTTCGCCAGCAGCCGGGGAGTATTAGCCTCTCCACAGTAGTAAAGAAGTTGTAATTCCTGCAGCGCCTCCCAGAAGGCAAGAATTCGGTGAAAGACCTCCTCCTCTATTTCCGTTTTTTGCCTTTCCGCAGACGCATTTCTGAACTCTTCCGCCAGATCGGGGACGTTAGGACCGCTAGTACCTGCCATTATATATTTCTAGCAACACTTTGCGGATATGATGGCGAGTGGGTAAGGCATTATTTATAATAAGAACAAATTAATAATGACCGCTGATCTTCAGGAAGCCTGAACGGTGGAGATAGGTTTTGAAAATTGTGCCGGGAGGTGAAAAGACGTGCACAGCCGTCGAGGTGTCAGACTTATCCATTTCTCGGAATGTGGAGCGATTTCGAGTAGGAATTAATTTTGGGTGCACCTCGTTGTAGCATTCATTCGGGTCCGGGAGACAAACCATCCAGGCGTGACATCTCTCCTACGGGATATTTAAAGGCCCCGATGCTATTACACACTGTGAATTGTTTCACACCAATCGGGACAGCGAGTGAAACTCTAGCCCGACTATTTTAGGGATAGGTGGTGATACCCCTATAAGGGCCCGGGTCTCGAATGACCCGGGAAGTTTCGTTTGACTGGGCATTCCATGCATGACCGGGTATTTACTCACTTCCCGGGTAACTAGGGGCCGGGCTTTCGCGCTAAAGACGAGGGCTCAATACTCGAGTAACATGTTCAGAAGATCTTATAGATTGAAGGGAAGAAAGCGACTGGGCGGGAAGTCAACGTTTTTCACCTGAACGTATCCCTGAAAATATGGAGAAGAAAGGGACTGGACATGCAGTCAACGTCCCTTATTCTTGGAGTACCCACGAAGCTATCGGGTGGAAAGGGACCCGACAGGCCGTCAACGTCCGAAGGTACAAGTAGTAGGTGAGCACGCGCATCAAGGTAACCCCGGTTTTCTCTTCAAATAGCAGGTATTGTCGACATTTTACAGGTCTGAAAATTTCTTCACTCTCAAGCATCCATACATATTGCTTTAAGTTTTTCCTCGACAAACCTGCTGACTTAAGCATCGGAGTGGTCACGCCGGACACCCTCCCGGCGCCCATTCACGAGTTCCTTTCATTGTTTGCAGGTCACGAGCGAAGCCATCTACCTTGTTCAGTTTCCCAAACACTATAAATTCTTGATTTGACCCGGTGAAGCACCCGACCCTGCTCATTCATTTTATCCGGATCACATCAGTATAAATATTAGAATTGGTGTTGACTGTTTTTTTGGTTGTGTGGAGCATTTTTTTTTGTTTTTTTGTTTTTAAGTTATAATTATTGGTCGATGGGATCTTTCTTGAAGAGTTTTATCCTAAACATTTTAGATTCCTTTTGCAATTTACGGTGCCTTAGTTGTCAGAGTTAAATGGTGAAAGATTAGTATTTGTATTTATAAAAATAATGGCGAAATTCACTCTCACTCTCCCATGTGAGAGTATCTACGGATTCCATTTGTAATTTTTGTTCTTTAACAAGCCGAGTCTATTGTTACAATTTAGCAATCAACACGTACTTGTCTATTTTATATGCTGAGTAGTTTTGAGGATAATCTCAATCAAATTTGGCACCTTTGATTCAGGGTGTTTTCTTGAAGCATAATCTGGGTAATGAAGAGTTTGTATCGAAATTGCTTGACAGAAGGTGGGCCTTAAGCAGCCCAGACACGAAAATCAACCAAGTAATGACCTTGTATCGAAAGGAAGGTGGATTATGTGGGAACAATTCTTTCAAGAACATCAACAATCCTTGTCTTGGTGAAGGGATGATGCAAAAGAGTCACCCTTTTCCATCATTTTATGTTGTGAGAGACGACTTGTTACATCCATTGGTGAATGGTAACAAGGCCAGGAAATTAGACGCAATTCTTCCAGTCCTTGAAGATAATGCTGCAACTGATGTGGTGAGATCATGATCTTTTGAAGTTTCATGTGGCTCTCTTAATCTCTTTCTGCCTTAAGTTGTGAATTTTGGTTATAAATCTTGCTGGCATGGCCTATGTATGTGTAAATTTTAATGTTTTGATAATCTTAAACGGCAACAAAAGTGTATCAAAAAACAAAAAAACAGCAAGCACTCACATTTCCATTTGTTTCCTTGTTTTGCTGCAGACGACTATTTATGAAATAATCATTTGGTGACATGAGTATTTTGCTGGTAATAAACTAAAAACACCCCCAAAAAGTCAGTTTCTTAAAATACTTGTAAAAATTGGATAATGCCATAATGGATCCTTTTAGGTCACCTGTGGCGGTTGCCAAAGTGCGCACACAGCAGCTGTAGGTATGTCCCATGCTTTTATTTTTAAGTTTATTGCTGTTTTGCTGGAATTATATCTGACAGAGTCGTAACCTTTTGTTTCATTAACATGCAGCTGTTTCATGTGCAGAGAGAGGATTAAAATCTCACTTGTTACTCAGAGGAGAAGAACCTGAAATTCTAACGGGATGAAATCTGGTTTCTAAATTGTATGGAAATGTTGTTTATGTTCCAAGATCCATGTATGCCAAGAGAGAAGAAATGCTAACAAGGCATGCCGAGTTGGTTCTTGGCTGTAATGGCTCTACTTATTGGCTCAGGGATTTTCTTGAGGATCTCTCCTTATATCATCTGGCGAGTAATTACAAGTCCTCAGAAGAAGATACCGTTGAATATCAAGAAAAAACAAGGAAAGTTGTTATTATCAATGAAGGCGCAGGAGATGCCATAGCGTTGCTTGGTATCCAATTGTTTTTGGAGCTATTATCGATTTTTTTTCCTTTTAAAAAATGAGCATATCTTTCTGGCTGATTTAAAAATTTCCCCTAGTTGCGTTCACAAAAGTTTTACATGTCCTCTTGTGCATTCTTATTTTATCAGATGCTTTGCTGAGATGTCATTAAAACGTTGTTCCTTATAGGACTTGTACGTTTGGTTCGGTACTTGTCCCAGGACCATTTGTTTGGAAAAAAAGCAAGCTCTAAAAATTGTTGTAGATGCTGGCAGCGGGACTACAGCTATTGGTTTGGGTCTTGGTGTTTTATGTTTAGGGTGATTGATCCACCTTATTTTTTTATACCATTTAAGTATATCTTTATCCGAATTATGTTGATTTTTTACTCAAATTTGTTGAGAACAAGCCGCTTATCGAGATTCTTTTTTGGTTGCCATTTTGAGAACCAGGCTTCCATGGGAGATTATTGCCATAATGCTGGCTGATGATATTGACGGATACAGAAAAATGGAGCGAAACTTGATATCTGAATTTTTTGCATGCTTTACGTCTTCCCTTGGTGACTACCCCCTCGGAAGTGGAGTAGATTTTGTAATCGTAAACTGGGTGGAACGGAGCTTACCAAGAAAGTAATCGAGTCTTTGTTTCAGTTATTCTAGTCCCCAAAATATGGCTCCGAATGACAACACACTTGTGACGTCCTTGCAGATTTGGCAAGATATTAGAAGGGGAAGTTCAAGAACGCCAAAGAATAGCACAGCAAACCGGTATTCTTGTAGATCCTATATATACTTTATCGGCTTGGGATCTTGCTACACAACTTTCTGAGAACAAGGAAGACGATGCAAAAGTGGTAATGCTCCACACTGGAGGGACGTTGGGAATGTTTGGAGTGGCGCAGCGGTGCAAGTCTCACTTTAAAATGCCAGATAAAGGTGTCAAATAGTACAAGTCTAAACTTTTGAAGCTGTGCACTTTCCCGAAATGAATTTATCACATTCCAAGATTTGTAATTTTTTCTGCCTGAGTAAAGGCGGACCTAGTCTTACAGCATTGAATTTTATATACGTTTTCGATCGCATTTTTGAGTTCGCTCATAGATATTTACTGAATAAGGATGGTCCTTAACACATTTTATCAGTGTTTTGTATTTTGTCAGGTAAAGGAATTGTGTCATAGGGCAAACTGAGACTGTCTAAATTTATATTAGAGTTAAAAGACATTAGCACATTCAAATTTGTGATGGTGTACCTGTAACTGGATAGTTCTAATAAGAAGGATGAAACCGTTTTTAAATGAGATGTATTCGAGTGGTCGGTCTAAAATTTTATCAACGGCAGCAAAACAGCAGCAAAACTTTTATTGTCACAGCACCTACGTGCATACATGCATGCCTCGTATTTGCTAGCTTCTGTACAACCGAGACCCTTAGTTCTGTCTGTGAGACTAGTGCGTGGCATGATTTGGAAATCTTCGGCGACGTGAGGGCTTTGCAGATGGAGCGCCGGCGTGAGGGAGGACTTGAGAGCGGGGTTGGTGGCTGTTCAAGAGCAGTGTAGCTTGGGCTAGCAAACAGTCGATATAATAGCTTTAACCAGCTAGTTGAGCCCTGAGGCTCTGTCATCTCGTCAGCAGAGAGATTTAGAGGCTCACTGTGAGAGTTGAGAGCCTGAATTTCTTTACCTTTCTGTTTTCGAATGATATTTTTCTTTTTAGGTTTAGTGAGTGATTAATTAGCACGTGGAAATATTTTAGTTAAAGCTTCGGTTTCCAAACACGTCGTAAAACGGAAAATTTGCTGAAAAGAAAGGAATCGAAGGGGAGCATTATATTGGGTACGGCTTTGTCTTCTTGCGAAATAAGGCCCAATCGTGCCTGTTTGTCAATTAATTACGAAGGAAAATATTATTTCCTTGTTTAATTTCTTAATTTAATTTATTTCTCTAATATTATCTTTTCCTTATTGATTTGATTGTGCATAATATTTAATGAGATTTTTTCTTTCTAGATAATATGATATTTAATGAGATCTTGCCTTTTTAATTAATGAGATAAATATGCTAGGATTTTATTCCTGATGATGAGATATTATTGTGATTTGGTATCAATATTTAAAAGAGTTTATTTCTAATTAAACTCTTACTTTCCTTATTGAATAGGGTTCCTTGTGGAGATAAAAGTCTACATCTATAAATAAGAGATCAAGAACCTCATTTTATCTCTCTCACTCTCTCTCCTTTCTCTCTTGTGCACGGACCTTCTTGATTATTCATACACGCACTTTGGAGAAAGCTCTTGGATTGAGGATTCACGCAAACATTTAGGAGAGAGCTTTTTCGATTTATATGTTTTTCACTCTTTGCTTGGAAGTTTTCATGAATGCATAACTGATGCACTTTTGCACGTCGAGATTTCAGAGACAAATAATTCTACAAAGACGTTGCTGTTTTGAAGAGTTGTGATCGTCGTGTTGTCCTGAATGTTGCCAACATCTGCAGTCAACATCCGTGACGATGTTGGCTGAAGATCGTTTTTAGTTGCTCGTTCATTTCGGGATCATGTTTTTGTTTTGCTTTCTTGATTTAGTTTTTATTCTGGTTATTTGTTTTAGAAAGCATTTGTTTCCTCAACTTGTTGAGGAAATCGATTTTTGTGATAATCACTAGTGATAGGTTTTTATGTAAACGATTTGGTTTTCTAGTGATTAATTTTTGCCATAAGACACCGCACAAGTATTTATACTTGTGTAAATTTAATCTTGTCCATTTATTTATTTTAAGCATATTTGTGGTACAAAATATAATTTTTCGCTGCATGTTGTCCGAGATGTTGTAACATCTGGCACAACACCTAATTCTGATAAAACACAAATCAACGATTTTACATACTATTTTGATATTTTTATTATTCATTAGTATATGTCCAACACAATTTCTTACAAATTAATAATAATATATTTCTAAGAATCGAATCATTTGCATCTTACAGTAATCCATTTGAAATTTTAATGAAATTTTTAAGCCCGTTCATTCTTGCAGCTAGGAAACCACATCTTGAGTTGTATGTATACACGATTTCAATTTTCGTGTGTTACATTTTTGTTTCTTGCATTTGATCATAAGCAAGTTCAAAACGCGAAGAGACAGGCGCTGACATCTACTACATGTTCCTTCTCGATTTTTTTTTTTTTTTTGGATTCTTATTATCTTCTGGGTACAGCACAGCCGGCCAGTTTATTCCAAGTTAACCCGTGTAAAGAACTCAGTTTTAGTGTCGGATGAAATTATATATATAAATTTCGAAGCATTTTTCTCGTGGGGCAGTTGCAGTGATGTGGTCGGGCATTTTAAGAAAATTTCAAATGCTGTTATTATTATTATTATTATTTTACTTTGATTAAACGAGGTCAAGTCCGGAGCGAACTAGAATGTCATAAGCTACTTATTCCCTTTGGTGGTGAGCTCGAGTACCTACGTCTAAGACATGCAAGTTAAGTTTTTAAATTCATGTTAGTATGTGCAGTAGCGGTCCAAACGAGATCCAACGAATCCCTCAACGCCAAGTAAGTATGATGACGTGCAAAGAAAATATTTTAAGTTTTTGGAGGTATGCTAAATGTCTTGTGACCAATTTATGTTAGGATTGGAAAGCGTTAAATTATGAACGGGGACCAATCCGCCCGTTAAATTATGAACGGGTTAGATCGAGGTTAGAAAGCGTTAAATTATGAACGGGGACCAACCAGCCCGTTAAATTATGAACGAGGATCTCATGTATGTGGCAGTGGATACGTCCCTGTCAGCCCAGTACTGTGGTTTGTCTGATCAGGCATTTATTATGTTATGGGTCACTTGCTTTGAAACATGCCTCTACGCAAAATGATGAAGTATGTATGTTTAAGTATGTTCAAGTATGCAAGCATGTTTATGAAAGTTTCAAGTTATGACACGTCTATGTATGTACGTATGTAAGTTCAAGTTATTTCAAGTATGTATGTTCTATTTCAAAGTTACATGCGATTTTATTATGTAGTACTCGTTATCTCTCAGTTTATACGTGTTGATTCTTTAGACTCACTAGACTTGATCGATGCAGGTGAGTATGTTGATGAGGAGACAAGAGGTGACGACCAAGGAGCAGGCTTGGATTGAGCGGGAGGCTAATCCGAGGACCGCAATGTTTATGTTTTTATGCAAATGTTAATTTACTCTGATTTTATGTTTTGAGGGAAACACTTTGAGCAAACCTTTTGTGAGCAAATTTTATTGAAGTGATTTTGAGCAACCATATCTTATGGGGGACTTGGTTGAGATATTTTATGGCAAGTATTGAAAGTATTTTTACATTCAAGAAATTTTTTAATTTTTCCGCAAATTTTAAGTATGAAAAGTACGGTACGTTACAAGAACTGAGCACCTTTGCAGCAACAGTTGGTTTGGGACGAGCCACCAACTCAAAATCATCATCATCGGAGTCGTCTCCAGATGAGAAATCAGGGTCTAACAGATTTGAGGAGGTAGATGCCCGTGGTTTCTTGGTTGGAACAAAGTCAGGGTCGAACCCTACTTGTCTCTTTGACCTTCGGCGCATAGGAGCAGGGGGAAAAGCTTTATTCAGGGTTTCAAAATCCGGCGGATTCTCAACGTTTATCTCATTCCCAGGTTCACCAGGGGCGATAACTTCCAGCAGAGTTGGTTCTTCTGGCACACCCACAATTTCCAGGCCCCCAACATTGGTTTCGGCGGTGGGTGTTGAGTCATGTGACTCTCTATGCATGCTCGCAGCCATTTCACTCCTAATGTCATGAGGATCAAAGTCAGCCATCTGCAAAATCAAGAATCAAAGAAGTAGAGAAGTTCGAAGAACACAGAAACTTGTGAAGAACACAGATAATATGCGCGAAGAAAAAGAAAACGAATAGTGAGGGTAGGAGAAATTTTAGAATGTGAGGGAAAATAGTAAACAGTAAAGTTGTTCCTTATTCATCCCTAATTATTTAAGCACAACCCTCCAACGGCAATATTTTGTTGAGCCGCAACTTCAGCACCTTTCCAGATCAGTTTTGTAATGCACATGGGTTGTTCCCGATTGGGCTGTATCCCTCTCGGTTGTCCCATCCATTACTCATAGAACTTCTCCAGCCCAGGAACTGGAGCTTTTGCCTTCCCCAGGATTAGAACCCAAGACCTCCTGGACTTATATAGATCTTGACAGCAATCTTGGTACCAGTTGAGCTAGTAGATCAACTGGTACCAGGATTGCTGCCAAGATCTATATAAGTCCAGGAGGTCTTGGGTTCTAATCCTGGGGAAGGCAAAAGCTCCAGTTCTTGGGCTGGAGAAGTTTTATGAGTAATGGGTAATGGGACAACCGAGAGGGATACAGCCCAATCGGGAACAGCCCATGTGCATTACAAAAAAAGGCGCCTTTTTTTGTAATGCACATGGGCTGTATCCCTCTCGGTTGTCCCATTACCCATTACTTATAGAACTTCTCCAGCCCAGGAACTGGAGCTTTTGCCTTCCCCAGGATTAGAACCTAAGACCTCCTGGACTTATATAGATCTTGACAGCAATCTTGGTACCAGTTGAGCTATGTGAGGCCCGGGGCCGAAGAGGGCGGGGGGTGATCGCCGGTGCCATCAGTTGCACGGACAATGAGCGGCTCGTGGCAGGATTCTAAGTAAAGGGAACATGAATGAACCGATCCACACGGGAATGAGAGGGATTCCGAGACTGGGCAATGTAATGGACTGAACAGTTGAAGAGGGCTTAAAAGATTTGATTGGTACTACTCATATTACGAAGGTGCATCTTCTTTTCGGTAGCTCATCACATAAGAACTCCAAAGTTAAGCGTGCTTGACTTAGGGCAATTTTGGGATGGGTGACCACCTGGAAAGTTTCCCAGGGTGCGTGTGAGTGAGGACATAAGCACGCTAGAAAGACTCGTATTGATACAGTGAGGACAGTCGTCGAATCTGGGACGTTACAAGTGGTATCAGAGCCGATCTCTCTTAGTACGGTGTGGTTCGGGGACGAACCAAGAGGAAGCTGGTGGGCATGTGAGGCCCGGGGCCGAAGAGGGCGGGGGGTGATCGCCGGTGCCATCAGTTGCACGGACAATGAGCGGCTCCTGGCAGGCTTCTAGGTGAAGGGAACATGAATGAACCGACCCACACGGGAATGAGAGGGATTTCGAGACTGGACAATGTAATGGACTGAACAGTTGAAGAGGGCTTAAAAGATTTGATTGGTACTACTCATATCACGAAGGTGCATCTTCTTTTCGGTAGCTCATCACATAAGAACTCCAAAGTTAAGCGTGCTTGACTTAGGGCAATTTTGGGATGGGTGACCTCCTGGGAAATTTCCCAGAGTTCGTGTTAGTGAGGACATAAGCACGCTGGAAAGACTCGTCTTGATACAGTGAGGACAGTCGTCGAATCTGGGACGTTACAAGTTTTTACTCTCACCCAACGGTAACTTTTCTAAAACAGCGTAATCATTATCTCAAGAACCCAGTCAGAATAAAACACCACGTCGAATTAACCCCACAAATAGTTAGTGATCAAGATATTTCAAAATTAAGTTGGTTATGGTTTTCTTCGTATTTCATGAATTAGAATCTGATAACCCACTGGACTTGATGAATTCACATAACAGCAGAATGAATGACTTAAATTTATGCCTAACATATGATCAAAAATGAAGTACGCAAGCATGTGATCAAACTGTGATCTGTATGTACTTGGGTGTTGGCAACACCTCCTGGAAACACGTACAAGTTGGACTCAAACTTTCTTGAACATTTTTAATTCAGACATGGTAGCTCCCACTCTAGAAAAACGATCTTCATAAGACTCCTCTAGGTAGCTTTTTCCATCTGTATTTTGACTTAGAAGTGGTAGCTCCCACACTAGAAGAACGGTCTTCATTGGACTCCTCTAGGTAGCTTTTTCCATTTTCTTCTAAACATCTTTTGTTCAATTTTTCTCCTCTTTTCTATTTTTCACCTTGTTGCTCAAGATTCTTCCAAGTCATTTTTCATATTGGACAAGATCATGTAATACACGAGCATTCTCAACTACTTAATGACTTAGATTGAGCATAATCCATACTTTAGAAAATTTAAGAGAAAGTTTGATTCTCAGCTGAGAGCACACCATTCAGTATCCTTCACTTGTACAGACTTCACACAAAGCAGGATGAATGCAATATGTCTAGCATCCTAAAAATAAAATGCACATGCATGCTGAGTGTTGTCCACAGGTGTTGTGACACCCAGGACAACATCCGTGAATGATCATTGTGCACACAAGCTGAGAGGCTTCCTAAGATTGGAAAATCTCTCAAAATCCAATGGTTTTGTAAAAATATCAGCCAGTTGGTTCTCAGTTCTAACAAATTCCATTCGAATTGTACCCTTCTCAACCAAATCTCGAATGAAATGATGTCTAATGTCTATGTGTTTCGTTCGAGAGTGTTGTACTGGGTTTTTTGAAATATCAATTGCACTTGAATTGTCACAGTATACAATTAAGGTGTCACTGTTGAATTCATAATCTTTAATCATTTGATTCATCCACAAAAGTTGTGAACAGCAGCTAGCAGCTGCCACATATTCAGATTCAGCAGTGGACAGAGATACATAATTTTGCTTTCTACTATACCATGACACCAAATTGTTACCAAGATAAAAACATCCACCAGTGGTACTCTTCCTATCATCTAGGTTTCCGGCCCAGTCATCATCACTAAAACCCACTAAATCGGTGTTTGTTTCTTTGGTGTACCACAAACCTAAGTCAAGTGTCCCAGCAATATATCTCAAAATTCTTTTGACAGCTTTTAGATGAGTGACTTTAGGATCAGCCTGGTACCTGGCACACAAACATACACTAAACATGATGTCGGGACGACTTGCGCTCAAGTAAAGAAGACTGCCTATGATACTGCGATATTGAGTGTTGTCAACACCTGTGGCAACATCGTCTTTAGACAGTTTTTCAGTCGACCCATTGGAGTTTTCATGTGTTTAGTGTTCTCAGTAGAAAATTTCTTTACCAAATTCCTAGCGTACTTGGATTGACACAGAAAAATACCATCATGCATTTGTTTAATTTGCAATCCAAGAAAGAAACTCAATTCTCCTACCATGCTCATTTCAAATGTGGTAGACATACAATTAACAAAATCATTAACATGCTTTTCAGAAGAAGCACAAAAAATGATGTCATCCACATAAATTTGACACACAAGAATATCATGCTTCGACTTTTGAATAAAAAGGGTTTTATCAACCTCACCTCGTTCGAAGCCTAAGTCAAGCAAATATTCCGTAAGCCTACCATACCATGCTCGTGGAGCTTCTTTAAGTCCATAAAGTGCCTTTGTAGACATGATCCGGGTGGTGTGGATATTCAAATCCTTTAGGTTGGCTTACATACGCTTCTTCTTTCAAAATGCCGTTCAAAAAAGGCACTTTTCACATCCATTTGATATAATTTTATGTCCATGTGACAAGCAATAGCAAGTAAAAATCGGACTGATTCAATCCGGGCAACATGGGCAAATGTCTCGTCAAAATCAATTCCTTCAATTTGAGTATACCCTTGAGCAACTAGCCTTGCTTTATTTCTCACAACAGTTCCAGATTCATCAGTTTTGTTTTTAAAAATCCATTTGGTTCCAATAACATTCACATTATCAGGTTTAGGAACCAAATCCCACACATCATTCCTAACAAATTGTTCCAGTTCCTCATGCATTGCATTGACCCAAAATTCATCTTTTAAGGATTCATTTATATTTTTGGATTCAATGAGTGAAACAAAACAAGAATAACTTACTTGATAGTACATGGAAGTCATGCACACTAGACCAATCATCTTTCGATAATCTACTTTCTTCTTTCTTCTAGTTTGCATTCCTTCAAATGCTTCTCCGATGATCTGAGATGACGGATGATTTTTCTGAATCTTACTGGGAATGTCAAACCCTTCATTGATTACATCATCATCATTTACAACTTCCTCTCCTAGTTCATCATTTGATTCTGCCAGTGCAGGTGTTGTCTCAGGTGTTACAACACCAGGTACAACATCTGTGTTAGGCAGTGTCTCACTTACGTTCAGTAGCCCATCAACATCGTCCTCGATTGTTTTTCCTGTTAGATCTGCAAGATCATCAAAGACAACGTTAATAGATTTCATAGTTGTTCTTGTTCTAAGATTATACATGCGATATGCACGACTATTGGATGAATAACCAAGGAATATGCACTTATCACTTTTTGAATCAAACTTTGCAAGATGGTCTCGGTCATTCAAAACGTAACAAACACACCCAAAAAAATGAAAGTACTTTAGTTTTGGCCTCTTTCCCAAGATAATTTCGTAAGATGTCATAGTAGAACCACTCCTTAGGTACACAAGATTTGAAATATGACATGCTGTGTTTAAGGCCTCGGCCCAAAATCGTTTTGAAATATTCTTTGAGCTCAACATGACCCTAGCCATTTCTTGCAATATTCTATTCTTTCTTTCGGCTATTCCATTTTGTTGAGGGGTCTTAGGGGCAGAAAATTCATGATTTATCCCCCTCTTTTCACAGAAGGATGTAAAGTGTGAATTTTCAAATTCCTTGCCATGGTCGGTCCTTATTTTATCTACCCTCAAATCATGTAGATTAGTAATCTTAGCATGTAATGTTTTAAAAGCAGTAAATGTGTCGGATTTTTCTCTAAGAAAACTTACCCATGTAAAACGAGAGAAATCATCCACACAAACAAATGAATACTTCTTACCTCCAAGGCTTTCCACTTCCATTGGACCCATAATATCCATGTTCAAAAGTTCAAGACACCGTGTTGTCCCATTGTGTTGTAACACTTGATAGGGAACACAAACAAATGAATACTTCTTACTTCCAAGGCTTTCCACTTCCATTGGACCCGTAAGATCCATGTACAAAAGTTCAAGACACCGTGTTGTCCCATAGTGTTGTAACACTTGATGGGGAACACGTGTTTGCTTACTTTTTTGACGTGCACCACAAACATAAGAAATTCCAGAGGATAAATTAGGTATGCCTCTCGCAGCATCGTACTTACCAAGGTTCTTCAATGTCTTGAAGTTTGCATGACCCAAATTTTGATGCCACAAGTTTAGTTCACTTACCTTTGAATGATTGCACACAAAGTCCTCTCCAATTTGATAACAATTGTAAGCCGACCTTGTACCTGTCAAAATACATGTATCAGTATTATCAAAAACTTCACAATTGTCTTTATCAAACTTAACATGTAAACCATCATCACAAAGTTGACTTATGCTTATTAAGTTTGAGTTAAGCCCCTCGACATAGAGGACATTGTGTAGATTAGGCAATACATCAACATTCAAGGTCCTTTTGCCAGCTATTATTCTTTTCGCATCTCCACCATACGTCACATGACCATTCCGTAGTTCAACATAGTCAATCAAATGATCTTTGATACCTGTCATGTGACGTGAACAGCCACTGTCAAAGTACCATATTCTTGCAATGTTAGTCTTTAACGAAGTATAGATAACAGAACATTGAATACTAGCCTTTGGCACCCAAACCTTTTTTACCGATGGTTTCCTATTGGCAGTGTTACGCCGGGTGTTGACAACACCTGTGGCAACACCTGTTCAGATTCCCATCTTTTGTAGTCATCTCTCAGTTTAAAACAGTAGGGTTTGATGTGTCCAAGTCTAAAACAATAGTGGCAGATGAAGTGGCGTTTCCTAGACTTGGACTTCTTGGTAGATATTTGCTTCTTTGATGAAACACCTTTTTCAGTGTGTGAAGCATTCGAGATTTCAACACTTTCTTTGACAAATACAGTTGGTTTTCTTTCAGTATTGGAGGATTCTCCAATTTCAAACAGGTTATTCGTATAACCGAGTCCAGCTTTGTCATTCTTTCCAATCATCAAAAGTGAATCAAGTTTGGATGAACTTGAATTAAGCTTAGCAATAATTTGAGTTGCTTCTCCAAGATCCTCCTTGACTTTGCATAATTCCAGATCTTTCTTGCTTAAGATTACTTCAAGTCGTGATATGTTCGACTTCAGCTCAGAGTTCTCTTTGGAGAGAATTGCATTCACCTTATTTATTTTGATCCAGTCTCCATACAATTCTTCATATATTGTCTGCACACTTTCTAGTGTGACTTCATCATCATCTACTTCTTGGGGTTTAGACTGACTTGATTCACCAAGGGTTGTAGAGTTAAGACACACTGAATTTGAAGATATGTTACGCCCAGGTATTGCAACACATGTGGCAACACCCAAAGGATTGATTTGCATTAAGCATTTCTCCTTGATCACAGCAGATAGTGATGTGTGTTTTTCAGATTCATACGATCCTTGATCCTCATCAGACTCTTCATCACTCAAGGTGACATCCATGCCTTTGTTTTTTCGAAGTCGGTTGGCACACTCATTGGCATAGTGTCCAAATTCAGAACACTCTCTACATTGCACTGAATCCAGATTTATGAAATTTGATTGAATTCGCAATTCATTCCTGGGTCGAAATTGTCCTTTCATAGGATTAAACTTTAGGGCTTTTGCAGAAGTGGTGATATTAGGCAACACAGATTTTTGTCCAATTTTCTTCTTCTATCTCATTTTATTCAGGTAATCACCAAATTTCTTAGTAATTAGAGAGATAGAATCTTCTCCTAAGTCAGACTCATTCACCTCTTTAGATATTTGAAGGATTTCATCATAAGAGTCGGTTGAAACTTCAAGGGCTATTGTCTTCCCTTTATCCTTCTTTTGTAAATCAAGATTCATCTCAAAAGTTCTGAGAGAACTCATTAATTCATACAGGTTGATTGTTGAAGTGTCTTTAGATTCTTTAATTGCACAAACTTTGACATTAAATCTCTCAGGAAGATATCTTAAAACTTTGTTCACCAATCTTTCATTGGACATGGGATCTCCAAGACTGTGAGCTTCATTAGAAAGTTGTCTCAAACGGCTATCGTACTCAAGAATAGACTCCTTGTCCTCCATTCTTAAGCTTTCAAATTTTGATGCCACCGTCTTTAGTCTAGTCTTGCGCACACTCTCGGATCCTTCACAGTGTTTCTGAAGTATATCCCAAGCTTCTCTGGCACAGACACAATTAGTGATTAGATTGAACATCCTTGTGTCAACAGACAAAAATATAGCATTGAGAGCCTTGGAATTAAAATTTGAATTTTGCACTTCATCAATTGTCCATGTACTTTCAGGTTTGAGCCGAGTGTCTCCATCGGCATCCTCAATCTTAGGAGGACTCCAACCATCAAATACACGTTGCCAAGCTCTTTCTTCAATGGATTTAATAAAAACCCTCATCTTTACTTTCCATAATGCATAGTTTGATCCATCCAACACGGGAGGTCTAAAAACAATGTTTGTTGATGCTTCCATAATCCTTTTTCACCTGGAAAACAAAACAAAACAGGATCTCACTTAGTAGCGTCAAGTGGAGGCTATGATACCAATTGAAAGTTCCGTTTCCACAGGGTGAATGTGATGAGGATGAGTGTGGTGTGTATCAGAATGTAGGTGTTGTGCATAGGTTTTGTAACACCCACGACAACATGCAGCGAAAATTATAGTTTAACATATTAACACACAACTGGAATGACAATAATACGAGAGACGAGATATAAATTATGCACAAGTATAAAATACTTGCGCGGTACCTCAGGACAGAATAATTCACTAGAAAAACTCGTAAGTTTACAAAAATCAATACTAGTGAAAGAATCAAACAACTCCCTAATTAAGACGAGAAAAAAACAATTGCATCCTAAACCTCTAACAAACCGTATAATCAATAAACAAAGGATGAATCAACTGAGAAATGAAAATCTTCAAAAATTAACACTCTAATTGAAACAGTAATTAGGTGTTGTCTTCAGATGTTGTCAGTACTTCACAGCAACACTTTAGCAATGGCACGAGCTTGCTGCGATATCAAAAAGATTCTCAGTAAAAATTCGTCTCTCCGAAATTGTTATGCTCTCTATCGTCTTTCTTTTTTTCTCTTCTCCTTTGAGTCCTATTTAACATAGAAAAAAATAATTTCATTAGGAAACAAACTCTTTTTAAAACAAGGATAATATCTTAAAGATATTGTGATATCATGTCTTAAAGATATTATTAATCATATCAAATATAGTCTTATATCACATATTGAATTTATACGAGATCATATCAGTAATTTCGAGATTATTCTCATGTCTAGAAAGACAAAATATTAAAGATAAAAAAAATATATCAAGGAATAAAATTTCTTTCAAAGTACAAGATTTTTTAATGCCTCAACAAGCCCTTTGTCAATCTATCATATCTCAAATCCCATATATCATCCAACAACTCTCTAATGAATCATGTCCAATTGTCTATGTTTTCTACATGGACTACTGCCAAAGCAATGTGGACCATGTTATCATTGTCATCCCTTCAAATAGTCACTAAAAGTTGTTCTCCCTGAACTGCCTTCAAGAAACAACCATTCAGTCCCATAATAGGCCTACATGTTAAAAAAAAAAAAAAAACAAGTCTTTGTTCCCTGCAATTTATAATATAACCTATCAAATGTAGGTGGTTACACGTCTTCCTTCTTCTTAACCATCAATTTACTACCCAGATTATATCTCAACATTGTCTCCAAGTAATCCCACAGCAGTTGGTATTGTACACTGTCAAGCCCTATAATTTTTTTCAATGCGACATTCTTTGCCCTCAAATCCTTCTAATTACCAACCTCAACCCCACATTATCTGACTTTTAAATTGCTTAGTTGGTCAAACTTAATATCAGGATTGTCTCTCACAAAAGTTGTCAATCATTTACCCCAGTATTTGTAGTATGCAAACTTGTTATTTCGGACTCTGATGGTCGTTTTGATTTGAAATGTGAGCCCACCCATAACTAAAGAAGCATGAATCCTCCAACTACATCCATTTTTGCATACAACAGTTATTCTAGTGCTTTTTTTTCTTCTTATATAACAACTCAAATCCCCTTCTTACAATGTATTATCTCAAAACGTACCTCTCTGAATTTTGATGTACTTTTGAACGTCATACCAATCCCAAGCTAGAAATTATCCATATCATGACCTAATTATCTATATGTAGGATGCTCGGGCCCTCATCCCCTTAACCGTCGAGCTTATTAAAATAATTTAGGGGGTTATTAGTTAATTAAAAGGTTTACATGGAGACACCACACATTTAGCCCAATTAGGTTATGAAGATTTGAGAGAGAAAATTTCGAAATGCAATGACCCGTTTACAGTAGTATGACTCGACTAATGTTTAGCCAGTTTGGAACTATTTTGACCACTGCACCCGCACTTTTTTAATTTAAAAACACCAAAACGCATGTCTAAAAAACTTGCTTGAATTAAGAATACACCTTTTAAAAATATTTGCATAAAATTTATTCAAACACGTACTTAAATGTTTGCTCAAACATAACCTTAATTAGATATCTCACGATCTTATTTGTTATATCCGAGTAATATTGATCGATTTAAAAATCAAAGTACGTTCCAGTGAAAATTAACCTGTCTACTTAATTTTGGTATTTAGTTTATTATTATTATTATTTACATTTCTCGCCAATATTCAAATGCATGCTTTAAAACTATATATATATCTTATTGGGTTGACTTATTAATCCCAAACTTCTTTTCTAGTACTTGACCTCGGCCAATTCATATTAATTTCATACAGTAATGTACATTCTGATAAGATGTTTTTTGTTATTATTTTGGCTTGAAATCAGATTTAGATTTTATAGTGTTTACACATGATGTAGGGTAATAAGAATAATATTTATGCCAATATCAAACCATGCATTTTCTCATATTCGTACGCACTTGTAATGTTCATCCCCTCAAGGAAAATTATTCTTGTCTACATTTTTCAGAACGGAGCCCGAGGTTCGTGCCTCTTGTGCTGTCGATGATTTTGAACCACTGGCTTCCTGGATCGCACGTATTGTTCTTATTATCCAAACATTCGCAACTATTTGTACAATGCTATTCTCTGAATCTATGTCCAAACACACGCTGGTGCCATCTTCGAGTTTTGCCGACAGATGCATCTTAGAGTCTGAAATAGCCTCCCATTTTGAGCTGTCACTGCCGCAGATTATACCAAACTTTGCAGGCTGCCCCAATTTCTCTGCTTGTAGGCAAAAATATGTTCCCTTTATTGTCAAGGTTTTTTGGGGAGTGTAGCTCCATGCTGAGGCGTCGGAGCATGAACCTAAAACCAGGGGTTTTGGTAATGACAATATTCTTCTCACACATAGGCCTGTCATGGGATGGAAAAGTATCTTATGTTGACGTGCTTCAGAGTAACCTGGCCCTGTAAATTTTTTTAGAATGATTATGAATCGCAGGTTCGCCGAGAAATCGTGCATGTCAAATTATGAGTGAACCTTATTTGGATAGTAGAAATCAAGAAAAAAGATGCACTGCAAATGTACCTCTAAATGGAGATTGAAGAACAGATAACTTTTGTAAAATACTTGTGTTCCTTGCTCCACACCAATTCCAATTATAAACTCCATAAGTTTCATCTAATCCAATCACCCCTTCTCTTAAATAATAACTTCCTGTTAGAGCCCACAATGCCCAATCCACGTCGAATTCGGCGGCCCAACCAACAAAACAATTTAAGAATCTACACTAATACCCCTCATATCCACCCCAAATTCACTCACAAACAAGGGGTACCCTTGCTCCAGCAAAAAAGTTGCTCTCTTCATTGTCTCATCTACAACTTGCTCACATACTTGGTTAGGGTTGCCATGGTGTGCCATCTGTGAAACTATACCAATGAAGCTCAAACACAGTCTTATTAGAGTAACTCAAATTCACAGGTTTGCTAATAAGAAAAGATAGATCATTGTCGAATTTCAGCCCAAACAAAATGACAAGAACGTTGGGGTTGGCGGCGTGTACTACTTCTGCTCCTTTCTGCATGTACCTGTCCATTACAAGACAGCGCATTGACTCGATTATACGATGTGTATCATAAAACAGTGATTTGAGATAGGGGATTCCAAGCGTTATTTAATGATACAGTTGATCTCCTCCTAGATATGTGAGCTTGTTGTGATCTAGCGTTAGCTTCATAACTAAACGGGGAATCATGTATAAGTTTGAGAGGCTTTAATCAAATCCAGTAGACTATCCTTCTTGATTTGAACTGTTCTGCAAATATACATCTTAACACTTGTGTGTTCTCCTTAAAAAAACAATGCAGAAAAAGAAACGACCCAGCAAAGGAATTGGGATGGCATCGGTAATCTGATTCCTATTCATTTATTTATAGGTTAAGTTAAGATAAAAACTCTGAATTTTGATGGACTAGAGAAAGCCATCCAAAATTGACTTTCATCAACCTTGGTTACTTGTGAGGTGGCCAATTTTATTTATGATCTTCGTTGACCAGACTCGATGAATAATTGAGAGATTTATATATAAATTTGGATATATTTCAAGTGTGACGTACTAGTGTTATGATACAAACGTCGCCATGTTACCTGTACCAATCTTTAATATTTTGTTTAGGACCTCTGAGTTCATTCCTCAAGCCCATGCCAACCACATTTTTGGTTCCATTGAAAGTGGTGGCAATCTTTGTTAGGCCCTTGATCCATGTGTCTGGGTCGAAATACTTGTCTCCGAAAAAGCCATTGTCATCAAAATTGCTGCAGCACCAACCCGGCTTGCTTATATGGTTGTCTAGTATGACCATCACGTCGTTCCTAGCAAGACTAGCGACCACTGCCTGAAACATATCACTTCAAAACTGTCATCGACTCGAATATATTAAATTTTTTTATCCATCATTTCGGAAGGGAAATTATATTATAATTACATTAGGACCATTGTAAATCTCTTACTAGCTACCTGGTATGCATTGATGAGAGTAAGATTAATCAGTGGTGGATTATTTGCCTGGAAACCTGCGCTGGATTCGACCAATCCCAGGTTCTTGAAATATTGTTTGACAGTAACAGAAGCCAATGTATCATTCGTAAACAAGAAAAGTGGCCATGTTAGTCTAACACAGTTGAATCCCATGTCAAGAATTTCTGAAGAAATAGCATCCAGTGGCTTCTTGCTCAGCCCTTCTGCCACCACCACCTCTAGATGCGCCGGCCAATTTACGCATGCTAGCTTTATGCGCTTGCCTGATTCATCGACAATCCACCGCGAGTCTGTGGAGAGCGGCTGAGACACCGTGAAAACACTGGTGATCAATGAGAAGAATAATAGTAGAGGAGAAAGAAAGTATAGGTGGAAATTGGATCTCAACCTTCCCATGTTGGTATGTTTTTGGATCAAGAGTACTGAGGGTGGATTACATGCGCATGCATGTTATGTATGATATTTATATTGCTAATGGTCCCATCAAAAGAACTACTTAACTTTGTTAATCATCATCGTATATGTCTAAGAATTAAATTAATTAATGAAACGACTCCAATTAATTATTTGTATAATTGTCTAGCACATTTTCTACGTTTTTAATAAAGTAGAAGACATGCATGATTGATGTTTGGTAACACGCCAAGAAATATAACGTGGAAAGATTGTGAAGGCTCATTTCATGCTTAAAAATTAAAATTAGAGAAATGAAATATACCACGCATCACTTTTGTGATAAGAAAAAGGAATATGGTAATTGGAAGAAATACTTACAAGGCAATGTATCTGTATAAATCATAAAAAGCATTATTAACCAACTTTGAAAAATATAATAATTTAAAAAAATTCAAATATATATATATATATATACACATATACTATTTTATATCTTTATTAGCGAGACGAATCATTCATATTCATATTTATAATTTTGATATAAAAACTGATTTAAGATTAGTTTGATGAACCATGATAAAAATAAAAATAAAATTTTTACGTAAGTTTGAAATTGTTTATTCCCGATGATATTTGTGATTGAAATTGAAAAATAAAAGGTCCCCTACATGTGCGTGTTTGAGAAATAAATTAGATTAATGTCAGGGAAACAATTTAGCCTCCTCCTCCTCCTCCTAGCTCTGGCATCCCCGACTGTCTCACCTGTTCAGACATTTGTCTTCTCCAGCGACCTTTTTGTTTGCAAAAGTAAATCTTTTCTTGTGAGAAAATGTAGCTTCTCTTTCCTTTCTCGTAGATTTTGTTTCTTTTTATTATTGGAAAGAAGAAGAGAGACGCGCACTCTGGATGATGGAGTTGTCAAAATTCAGGGGAGCCGTTAATTTGGAACTTCGATGTCCACCACATATTAATGGAATGACGGAGGATCCACAACCTGATTGGAACTTTGACAACTTACTATCAGAGCTTGATACGATTGAAAAGAAGCTCATCGCGAATTTAGATCTTCTTGTACCTTTTGACAAGAAACAGCCTAGGTAAATTTTTTATTTTGCTTCATTATATGAAGTTTATTGGTGATAACTTTGTTTTACTCATTCAGAAACTTGAGAGCTTCAAAGGATAATTATTGCAGCACAGGGGGATTTGTGATGCATGTGTCAGATCATGGATTGGGTTTTTCTGATAGTGACACTGAAGAAGAGGTTGTTAACACATCCATGTTTTCAGGCAGAAGATTTGGTTTCGATGAATTCTATATGAGGTTTGTACTTGACTACTTATCAAATAAGAAAGAAGTGAAATACTTGAAGTGCAAATCACTCATTACAAAGTATTATCTCCATATTCTGTCTTATTCTTTCGTAGTTTTTGTTATGAGGCCATCTTCCCCTCCTTGGAAGTGAAAAATTGAATCATTTGTCTTTCTCATATCTATCACTATGTGAATGAGATGGAAAAATTATCATAGAGTGAATTTTGGAAAGATTTATTAAACAAAAAACATTACCATGTTGATTACTCCATTGTATGAAATACAATTTTTTTCTGGTAAAATCCTTGTTGTTTCTGCAAGGAATTATTTTTTCGATTAATAGGCTTGTTGGATTAAATACTCATTATTTTCCCTTCCTGATTAAAAAGTTGACATGTTCCTTAATTCTTAGTGTACACCAGGTTGTTGATCACCCTTTTTTTTTTGCTTGCAGTGATGATTCTATTATGAGTTGTTTGTTGATGCTCAATGTCATTTGATGGATAAAGTGGGATTAGCAGAAGGTGCACTCCATGAGCTAAATCATGAATTTCAGCTTCATGTTTCGGTGAGTAGACATACTTGATGTGTGTGTGATGATTTGAGAAAAGGATATCAACGAGGTTAACAACTCCGAACTCTCTTTTTCCATCAAATCTAATTTTCATGATGAATTAGTGCGTGTTTGATCTTAATTTTTTCATTTATTCTTTTAACATCATAGGACTAATAGTTGTTGACCTTTCTTCCCATTTTTCTGACAACAGGATGAAGTGAGAAATAAAATATCAATCATAGAGACAAATTTGGTTACGGAGAATGAGAAGTTTGCTTCTGAAATTGCTAATATCGATAAGCGTAAAAGAACACAGCAAGAGAGGGAGAGAAAATTTAATTTGCAGTATCAACGTACAATGTACGACCTTTTAATTTGCATACCTCGACTCTTAATTTTTGTTATGTTTCCTATATTTAAATGTTGAAATGGGTTTGAGACTTTCTAACCCGACATATTTTATGTATGCTATGAAGATGTTCTTTCTTTTAGCAACTTCTTTTGGAGTTTCTCCTATAATAAGTGGCTGCTTGAAAGCCAATTTTGAAACTCTTCCTCTTGAAAAATCCTGTATCTGTAGTTGTACTACCTGATAACTCTTAGTATCTATTGGTAATGGGAAGTAACACTTATCTTGTAATTGACTACATGACAAAACTCATCAGATTTGTAACTGTTTTGAGATTATAAAGTTCCATGACACTTGTGACAATTGGAAGGTCATTAAGATGTACATATATGATTGGCATATGAATTCAATTTATCTGAAAATTGTTTAAACTATCTATGATCTACATCTCAATTATGATGACCTTGATATGATTTTTCACGGCTCAGAAATTCTTTCAAGTGTTTAGCGAGGCTTTCAAGGTTGAGTTCCTATTATGTCTACTCTGATAATTTGAATAGAATGAGAATATTGTGGTTCAGAATTTATTGAATTATGGCAGTGCAGAAGCACTTGATAATCACAACTAGAAGAGAAAAGAATAAGAGAAGACGCAGCTCGTGAAGAGGCTAAACGGAAAGAGAAGGCTCTCATAGAAGAAAAAATACGTCAAGAAAGGATCAAAGCTGAAGAAGAGGTTCTTTCCGCACCTATATCATTTAAATATTTTTTGTATCTAAACATGATGTATGCTTATTGGCGTTCATCGTCTATATAATTCTTTTATTTCTTTTTCTGTTACGGCAAATAGCGAATCTTATCTCAAATTAAGACAGCCCTTACTGTAATAGGAAAATGATTCTATTAAATTCATAAATATTTTCATGAGCCTTTGGGAATTTGTTTTTCCCCCGTGGAAATGAGACAGATGTGACAGACATTCATATATGTATGGTTTTTCTGTCCATTACTTCTTATGTACAAACATAAAAACGAGAACAAACTTTTAATTGATGAAAAATCTTCAGATCTCCCAACATGCATTGTCTTCCATATCTTACTGTCATGTTGTGTATGCATCTATCTGAAAGTTTCCAACCATTGGAAAATTGCTCAGAAAGAAATTGTTTCTAAATTGCACACCAAATGATGGATGATCCATTTCATGCATTCGATTTGCCAAGAAAAACAGTTGTAGCTATGTGAATATGCATCCATCGTCCACGATTTGTTTCGTATCTTAAATAACTGTTTTTTTGTCTGGTATTTTTGGATCAATGTAGGCTAAGCTACAACCTGAGAGAGTTGAAATGGCTGAAGTGGCTGCCGAAGCTGAGAAACAGTATGTTGAAAGAAAGAAGCAAGCTGCTGAAGCAGCTGCAACCAAAAATGCTGTTGAAACTTTGAGAAATGGTGTTCCCACGGTACTAGATTATTCGAAGGAAACTCTTGGGCAGGTTGCGGCTACAGTGTCTAACGATAAGAAACAGGTTTCATTATCAAGTATTTGGGGACCGTGTTATGTTGATAAATAAGAATTTTCATTTTGTCCCTCATTCTAATCTGAAGTTTGACTGAGTCTATTTGACAGAAAGACATATGACTAAAGCTTCAAAAAATGCTTTAGAATTGGAGGATAAAAGACTGCAGATTTATGAAAAGTTGACGTCTGAAAATGAGGCTATTAAAGGAAGTTCTAATCAGGTAAATCATTATGGATTATTCGAATTTCAAATTCTTAGATTACTGTATTGTACATTTAAATATCTTAACAGGTTTATAGAATCATTTGTCCAAAATAAGTAAGGCACATAAGGTGGTCGCAACTCTGAAAAGATCACTGGATGCTAGAGTAAATTGTGTTTGGTGGTTCTTAGGATTCATTATCTGTCTGTGATGTTGTTCATGAGTACAATTTTAATGATATGACATTTATGAACCACAATTGTCTGTCCAATCCAGTGTAAGCGAAGAACTGGACAGAATTTCAATAGGCTGATTAAAACCATCTCTGCTACTGTAGAAAATGTCAGGTCATTTGGATTTGATCATTCTTTCATTTTAACAAACCAATAAGTCTTTCAGTTAGTTGTTCAATAGCTTTTATTTTCTTCTGATAAAATATCTTATGTTATGTGAGAATTACACATTTTTGTTTTTTTTTTCAACAGAACAAAAGCAGATGAGTTGGTCAATATAATCAACAGTCCGTAATATCCTCAGTCCCTCAGTATCCTGTCCTTCGCAGAAAAGGTACTGTTATTATCACTTGAAGGAGTTATGTGTTTTCATTTATTTGTTTGAATATATAAGAGATTTGATATTTAGTATATTTAGGAGAAAAAAAATTACATCGTCATGCTCAGAGAATGTCTGATAAATGTGTGTTTACTGAGGGAGTCGTGATGTTTACAGGTGGTCTTCAACTGTGAAAATTCTCAAAAGAGCGATGGATTTATTTTTTCCTGTAGTAGTGTCATTGTTCTCGTCACCTCCACGGAAAACTATGCTGTGAAAAATTCCATTGCCACTTCTTATCTAATGATTCTAGTTAGTTATTATGAAATCAATTGTTCGCTACAAAGTCCTTTTATGTTCTCTTCTTTTATGTAAGACAATTCATCTTTATGCCTGGATTTGTATGCTCGTGTCCATTGAAGCAGTAATTCAACATGTTGATCCTTGAAAATATGTTGTTTCTTAACTTTTTTTCATTGAATACATATTCCATTGGCTTTGGACATTCTCTTGACGGAGTTGAACAGAGTTTGCATGTACAAAGTGCCCAAATTTGTAGAATACTCTCCGGTAATAAATCTAATTCGGTGTTTTAAGCATTTGTTTTTTGTTTGTTTTTTATTTTTCTTTCTTATGGTTTTCTGATGTAAAAGTATGGGCAGTTTCATTTAATTTTAAAGTTCTCTTTAAGAGTCATATGAAATTATTGGACTCGTTCAGAAACATTCTTGTTCTCTTTTGGCTTTTTGAGAGAACTGTTGTAAATTGTTACCATATTTATGTTATTTGTGACAGATATATTTTCAAACCAGAGAAGCTTATTTCAAAGCTATTGGCTACAAGGAAATAGATGGAAAGATCGAGAGCACTGATAGTTATGTAGAGAGATTGAGTTCAATCATGAGACTCTATGGAGCTTTAGTGCAGGTTTGGTGCTCCATCTCTACTTGAGTTTTTAACCAAAATATTCCAATGCATTTTACTGGTATGATACAAGCCTGAGTTCTGATAGTCTTGTTTTGACAGACTGAAATTGATGGCTTTCAGAATCTACATGGACTTAACGAATGTTGGGCATGGCTTAATAGTTTTCTAAATTCTCTTCCGGCTAATATTTATACCACAGTTGCACTTCAACATTTTCTTGAAGTAAGCTGGCATTTGTTTTTTCACATTTTTTTTATATTTGATGCATAAGTAAGAAGTCATTTACGAATGTCCAGATGTCTTGATATGCCCTTTACCAAAGATACAGAAATTAATTTGAGAAGTTGCTGAGGATTATTGCCCAAGACTTCCTCAAAGCACTAAAAGAAGGCAATTCAGATTCAGTAAATGCCAAGCTGATCAAGGTGAAAACGTCTATCATTAATTACATAGAATCAAGCCAGTTCAAGAAGGAACCAGAAGGATTGCAACTGAGAGACCATTTGGATTCGAATGATTTTTTTTGATGTTTCATTTTTTGACATCTATTGATGTGCGGTTCATCTGATCAATCATATGTGCCAATCAGTGTTGCTGGACTACTAGAACACGAAAGCCAAACGTCGGGAAATGTTACCTAATTTGACTACATCCTCTTGAATAATGAAGATCCTCCCAAATTTGAAGTGCTCCCAAAATTATACTCCATGACCAAAGAACACACAAAAGGGCGGTTGAGAAGGTTTTTTTCCCCGCAAATTAGTTGTTCTGAATTGCATTTTTGTTTCTGGAGCGGAGAGTATACGGATACTACTAGCAATTTTTTTTAGGAATTATCGAGTAATACCTGTGGATTGTGAAACAAAATATGAAACTTTTCCGTTGTACTACAACATTATGTAAAACAAGGTAGATCGAATCCCAATTTAGTTATTGTCGTACAACAATCAAATCCAACTGATATTTTAGCTTCTCTATTTACTTCAAATATTTCTTTTCGAACATATAAATTTCAAGAAAAAGTAACAAAAATGAGATGCATTTGACTTGCTGTTATTGTCTGGATTGAGGGCTCTATAGCTTGATTTGATGCTTCAATGTAATTATTCTTATCTATGGATACAATTTTATTCTTTTCGTGATCGTGCTTCGGCATATCGGACAATAAACAAGGCCTATTCCACAGTCACAACAAGTCTGGCCAAGAACGAAAAAACCAAAACGATTCAAGATTGCATCATTCTTCGTGAAATAACCTCGTTATGTAGAGAGAAGTTGGCAGTCTTTACCTGATGTCCACAGCCAAAAGCCATGTATTTTGAGTGGCTCTTACAAATTGGACAACCCTGACGAGGAAACGAGTAAGATTAGAAATTCAAGAAACAAAAACACTCAAATGCTGAAAACTCGACACCAAACAAGCATTCTACTCAGCTAGCTGTCCGTATGCTCAACAAGTTATAACAATTGCCCTGCTAGGATTATGGTGAATCCATTACCTTGTTGTCATACATATTCCTCAATGTTGATAAATAAGAATTTTCATTTTGTCCCCCATTTTAATCTGAAGTTTGACTGAGTCTATTTGACAGAAATACATATGACTAGAGCTTAAAAAAATGCTTTAGAATTGGAGGATAAAAGACTACAGATTTATGAAAAGTTGACGTCTGAAAATGAGGCTATTAAAGAAAGTTCTAACCAGGTAAATCATTATGGATTATTCGAATTTCAAATTCTTAGACTACTGTATTGTACATTTAAATATCTTACCAGGTTTATATAATCATTTGTCTAAAATAAGTAAGGCACATAAGGTGGTCGCAACTCTGAAAAGATCACTGGATGCTAGAGTAAATTGTGTTTGGTGGTTCTTAGGATTCATTATCTGTCTGTGATGTTGTTCATGAGCACAATTTCAATGATATGACATTTATGAACCACAATTGTCTGTCCAATCCAGGGTAAGCGAAGAACTGGACATAATTTCAATAGGCTGATTAAAACCATCTCTGCTACTGTAGAAAATGTCAGGTCAGTTGGATTTAATCATTCTTTCATTTTAACAAACCAATAAGTCTTTCAGTTAGTTGTTCAATAGCTTTTATTTTCTTCTGATAAAATATCTTATGTTATGTGCGAATTACACATTTTTGTTTTTATTTTTCAACAGAACAAAAGCAGATGAGTTGGTCAATATAATCAGCAGTCCGGAATATCCTCAGTCCCTCAGTATCCTATCCTTCGCAGAAAAGGTACTGTTATTATCACTTGAAGGAGTTATGTGTTTTCATTTATTTGTTTGAATATATAAGAGATTTGATATTTAGTATATTTAGGTGGAAGAAAATTACATCGTCATGCTCAGAGAATGTCTGATAAATGTGTGTTTACTGAGGGAGTCGTGATGTTTACAGGTGGTCTTCAACTGTGAAAATTCTCAAAAGAGCGACGGATTTATTTTTTCCTGTAGTCGTGTCATTGTTCTCGTCACCTCCAAGGTAAACTCTGCGGTGAAGAATTCCATTGCCACTTGTTATCTAATGATACTAGTTAGTTATTATGAAATCAATTGTTCGCTACAAAGTCCTTTTATGTTCTCTTCTTTTATGTAAGACAATTCATCTTTATGCCTGGATTTGTATGCTCGTTTCCATTGAAGCAGCAATTCAACATGTTGATCCTTGAAAATATGTTGTTTCTTAACTTTTTTCATTGAATACAGATTCCATTGGCTTTGGACATTCTCTTGGCGGAGTTGAACAGAGTTTGCATGTACAATGTGCCCAAATTTGTAGAATACTCTCCGGTAATAAATCTAATTCGGTGTTTTAAGCATTTGTTCTTTGTTTGTTTTCTATTTTTCTTTCTTATGGTTTTCTGATGTAAAAGTATGGGCAGTTTCATTTAATTTTAATGTTCTCTTCAAGAGTCTTATGAAATTATTGGACTCGTTTAGAAACATTCTTGTTCTCTTTTGGCTTTTTGACAGAACTGCTGTAAATTGTTACCATATTTATGTTATCTGTAACAGGTATATTTTCAAACCAGAGAAGCTTATTTCAAAGCTATTGGCTACAAGGAAATAGATGGAAAGATCGAGAGCACTAATAGTTATGTAGAGAGATTGAGTTCAATCATGAGACTCTATGGAGCTTTAGTTCAGGTTAGGTGCTCCAGCTCTACTTGAGTTTTTAACCAAAATCTTCCAATGCATTTTACTGGTATGATACAAGCATGAGTTCTGATAGTCTTGTTTTGGTAGACTGAAATTGGTGGCTTTCAGAATCTCCATGGACTTAACGAAGGTTGGGCATGGCTTGCAAGTTTTCTAAATTCTTCCGGCTAATCTTTATACCGCAGTTGCACTTCAACATTTTCTTGAATTAAGCTGTCATTTGCCTTTTCACATTTTTTTATATTTGATGCATAAGTAAGAAGTCAATTACGAATGTCCAGATGTCTGGATATGCCTTTTACCGAAGATACAGAAATCAATTTGAGAAGTTGCTGAGGATTATTGCCCGAGACTTCCTCAAAGCACTAAAAGAAGGCAATTCGGATTCAGTAAATGCCAAGCTGATCAAGGTGAAAACGTCTATCATTAATTACATAGAATCAAGCCAGTTCAAGAAGGAACCAGAAGGATTGCAACGGAGAGACCATTTGGATTTGAATGATTTTTTTTGATGTTCCATTTTTTGACATCTATTGATGTGCGGTTCATCTGATCAATCATGTGCCAATTAGTGTTGCTGGACTACTAGAACACGAAAGCCAAACGTCGGAAAATGTTACCTAATTTGACTACATCCTCTTGAATAATGGAGATCCTCCCAAATTTGAAGTGCTCCCAAAATTATACTCCATGACCAACGAACACACAAAAAGGCGGTTGAGAAGATTTTTTTTCTTTCGCGGATTAGTCATTCTGAGTTGCATTTTTGTTTTTGCAGCGGAGAGCATACGGATACTACTAGCAATTTTTTTTAGGAATTATCGAGTAATACCTGTGGATTGTCAAACAAAATATGGAACTTTTCCGTTGTACTACAGCATTATGTAAAACAAGGTAGATCGAATCCCAATTTAGTTATTGTTGTACATCAATCAAATCCAATTGATATTTTTAGCTTCTCTATTTACTTCAAATATTTCTTTTGGAACATATAAATTTGAAGAAAAAATAACAAAAATGAGATACATTTGACTCGCTGCTACTGTGTAGTATCCCGATGTCTAATTTGAGTTAATTATTGGATTAATTGTGTTTCTGTGAGATCGGAAGGAACGAACAGGGTTCGGACCGTCCGAAGATGGTTCGGATCGTCCGAAGAGGGTTCGGACCGTCCGAGACAGGTGGTTGGACGCGTGGAAGTCATGCAGAGTTCGGATCGTCCGATCAGGGTTCGGATCGTCCGAGACAGGTGGCTGGGCACGTGGAAGACATGCAATGTTCGGATCGTCCGGAAGGAGTTCGGATCGTCCGAAGTGTACCGGTTCGGATCGTCCGAAGTGGATCGGATCGTCCGATCGTTGTCTATAAATAGAGGCGCGAGGCTTCATTTCTAACTCGCCAATTCCGAGTGTTCCAGAGCGTTTCAGTCGTTTTTGATAGGTTTCTAGTCTTTTCCCGAGATTCAGGCACTAGCGGGGAGCTACTAGTTTTGTAGCGGAGCTGTGCTTTAGTTGGGAGCTAGCTGCATCAGTGGGCTGACTACGGACGCAGGCTTGGTTCTAGGACTGACTGATAGGATCTACTGATTTGAGGTACGAAAGTACTATCCGAGATAGCAGGATTGAGTATGCTTTACTATGTGTTGCATGTTTATATGTTGCATTATTATCTGTCATATGATGCATGGTTTATTATGCGGCATTTGCATAATCATATTGGGCCTGATTATCTTTGAGATAGCCTGTTGAGAGGGTGCTCAGCCCTCGTTTGTTGTGGATGGTTGGACCCCGTTGGCCGACGGTGGTCAGGTTACCGGTATATCCACAGGTTTATTTTGGTATGGGAGCCACCTCCTGGTGCGACGGCGCAGAGTGCTACATACCTTGACGTCATTTACCTGAGCAGTATTTTCGATATACCCAGATCCTGGTATTCAGTACATTTTGCATACATGCATGTCATAGTCTTGTATACTCATGCTTTCGGTGCTGAGCGTTTTATGCTCACGTCCTCGGTTTATCTCTGTTTTGGACACCCTATTCGATGGGGCAGGTCTCAGGTTGGACGGACCAGGAGGGAGTGGACAGGGAGCCGGCAGAGGTTGACCCATAGCTGTTGGTATTTGTTTTTGGATTTAGTTCGATCTGGTTGTTTAAGTATTTTGTACTTACAGATTCGATTGGGTTGTATTACTGTTTTTCCGCTGTTTTATCTGATTTAGTTTTAATGTTAATTTTGCATGCTTAAGTTCTGATTAGTTGGTGATTCTGGAACGGGTCACTACATTTATGGTATCAGAGCATGCATTAAGATTTTGGGATTTAGAACTGTTCTTTTGGGTTTAATCTCTGGTAACTTTTGTAGCTAAGAGATGTCTGGTTTTGACGATGATGCTAGTAGTCATGGCAGCGTTGGACGCTGGGGAGACCGCGACGATCGGGAGCGTCGTCGAGAGCATCGAGAACGACGTCATCACCGTCATGATGAGTCTCGGAGTTTTAGTATGCATCGGTTCTTGCAGATGGGACCGAAACCTCTTTCGGGCGGAGAGACTCCGGACGTCGCGGAGAACTGGCTCGAGAGGATGGAGAGCTGTTTCAAGACTTTTCAGTGCTCGGCGGAGCAGCAGATGGATACCCTTGATTTCTTGCTGGAGGGTGGTGCGCGTAAGTGGTGGAGGTCTACCTCTGCACCGATAGTTCAGCGACAGGGTCGAGTTCTTTGGGCCGATTTCCGTGCCGCTTTCATGTTGCTTTATTTTCCGCCAGCTCTTCTGCAGACCAAGGCGATTGAGTTGATCAATCTGAAGCAGGGAAGCTTGTCTGTTGATGAGTATCAGCAGAAGTTCTTTGAGTTGCTTCCGTATGTTCCGCATGTCAGTGATAATGCTATGGCCAAGTATAACCATTTTCTTCAGGGCCTCAATCAGGAGATTTACGATCGAGTTGTTGTCTGCGATGATCCGACATCGTATGAGGGCCTTGTGAACCGTTGTCGCCAGGCGGAGGGCAGTTTGCTGAGAGGTCGAGCCATGCAGTCTGCTCGTCCTACTAGTTCTTTGGGCCCCCGCGCCCAAACATTTAAGAAGACTGGATCTACTTCTTCTTCCTCTGGATCTGGAGGAGTTCACCATTTTGGAAGGAAGAAAGGCCCGTGTCAGCATTGCGGGAAGGATCATCCGACGGAGCGTTGTCGCAAGGTTGCGGGTGCTTGTTACAGGTGCGGTGGGATGGGCCACATGAAGAGAGATTGTCCACAGACGGGCGGAGGATCAGGATCTGGTTCTCAGGCTTCAGTTCATCAGAGGCCACAGCAGGGACAGTCTACTCAGGGTTCTAACCTCCGACCGCGTACTCAAGGGCAGGTCTTTGCTCTTAACCAGGATCAGGCAGCTGAGGAGAACGAGAGAGTTATCGCAGGTGTGTTTTTATTATGTGGATTACCTGCTTACGTTCTCATTGATACTGGTGCATCGGATTCATTCATATCTGCGAGGTTTGTTAAGCGTCATGCACTACCTTTCACTTCTTTGGACGTTGTGTTATCTGTTTCCACACCGATGGGTCAATCGGTGCTAGCTAAACGTCTAGTTTTGGGTTGTTCTCTAGAGTTTGAGGGTAATGTTTTAACTGCTAATTTGATGATTCTTGCGATGGAGGATTTTGATTGCATTCTAGGAATAGATGTGCTGACTATGCTTAGAGCTACTGTGGACTGTTATCAGAAGATTGTGCAATTTCGTCCGGTCGAGGGCGACAGATGGTTTTTCTATGGAGAGGGAGCGCGACCCCCGATGCCTGTGGTTTCTGCTCTGAAAGCCTGTCGTGCTTTAGAGTCGGGCGGGGAAGGCTACCTTATCTATGCTATTGATTCGTCCGCAGGTAGTGTCGGTGTCAGTGACATTCCAGTGGTTTGCGATTTTCCGGATGTTTTTCCCGAGGAGATTCCTGGTTTTCCTCCCGTTCGGGAAGTGGATTTCGGCAATGATTTAGTGCCAGGCACGGCACCAATCTCTAGAGCTCCTTATCGTTTAGCTCCATCGGAGATGCAAGAATTGAAACAGCAGTTGCAGGATCTTCTTGACAAGGGGTATATTCGACCCAGTGTGTCTCCGTGGGGAGCACCAGTCCTTTTTGTCAAAAAGAAGGATGGTTCTATGCGGCTCTGCATAGATTATCGGCAGTTGAATCGTGCTACTATAAAGAATAAGTATCCGTTGCCGCGGATTGATGATCTATTTGATCAACTGCAAGGAACCTCTGTGTATTCTAAGATTGATTTAAGGTCCGGTTATCATCAGCTCCGAGTTCATCAGGGAGATATATCGAAGACTGCATTCAGGACCCGGTATGGGCATTATGAGTTTCTGGTTATGCCTTTTGGGGTGACGAATGCACCAGCAGTTTTTATGGATCTGATGAATCGGGTATTTTGGGATTTCCTGGATAAGTTTGTTGTGGTGTTCATAGATGATATCTTAATCTATTCGCATGATCAGCAAGAACACGCACAACACTTAAGGATTATTTTGCAGACACTTCGCGAGAATCAGCTTTATGCGAAGCTGAGTAAGTGTGAGTTTTGGATTGACAGGGTTGTATTCCTTGGTCATGTCATTTCTAGCCAGGGAGTTTCAGTTGACCCGAGCAAGGTGGAAGCGGTATTGAACTGGTCGCGTCCGACGACAGTAGCCGAGATCCGCAGTTTTCTAGGATTGGCTGGGTATTATCGTCGTTTTATTGTCAACTTCTCTCAGATTGCTAAGCCACTCACTCAGCTCACTCGGAAAGATGTTTCATTTGAGTGGACATCAGAGTGCGAAGAGAGTTTCTTGGAACTTCGCAGACGTTTGACATCTGCGCCTGTTTTGGCTCTACCAGCTGGATCTGGTGGTTTCAGTGTTTACACCGATGCTTCTTTGCAGGGACTGGGGTGTGTTCTGATGCAGAATGAGCATGTGATTGCTTATGCGTCGAGGCAGTTGAAGCCTCATGAGGAAAATTATCCTGTTCATGATCTGGAATTAGCAGCGATCGTATTTGCTTTGAAAATCTGGCGCCATTATCTGTACGGTGAGCGATTTGAGATTTTCACTGATCATAAGAGTTTGAAGTATCTGTTCACTCAGGCTGAGTTGAACATGCGTCAGCGTCGTTGGATGGATCTACTCAAGGATTATGATTGTGAGATCAAGTATCATCCAGGATCTGCGAATCTCACGGCCGATGCTCTTAGTCGCAAGGTGAGATTATCTGCTCTTCAGACTTGTGCTGTATCTGAGATTATTCAGGATTTCTGTTCGATGGGATTCAATTGTAAGCATCGGAAGGGAGCAGAGAGTATCCGAGTAGCTACTATTTTGTCTGAGCCAATTTTGTATTCTCGGATTAGAGATGCTCAGATGTCTGATTCTAAGGTTCAGAAATTAGCTCGGTTGGCTGATGGAGATAATACTTCTGGATTCCACTATCAGTCCGAGGGTCTTTTGTGCTTATCTGGTCGTGTTGTTGTACCAGAGGATGACACTTTGAGGGAAGAGATTTTGTCCCAGGCTCATCGCAGCAAGTTGAGTGTTCATCCGGGGAGCAACAAGATGTATAAGGATTTGAGGACTCGATTTTGGTGGAAAGGTATGAAACGTAATGTTTATCAGTATGTCTCCAAATGCTTAGTCTGTCAGCAGGTGAAGGCTGAGTATCGACGACCGGGAGGTTTGTTGCAGAGTCTTCCTATTCCGGAGTGGAAGTGGGAGCATATCACGATGGACTTCGTGACTCACTTGCCTATGTCTGTGGGGAATAGAGATGCTATCTGGGTGGTAGTGGATCGGCTTACTAAGTCTGCCCATTTTCTTCCGTATAACAGAGATTTCACTTTCGATCGGATGGCACGGTTGTACATTCAGGAGATTGTACGGTTTCATGGTGTGCCCGTGAGTATCGTTAGTGACAGAGATCCTCGATTTACATCTAGATTTTGGGGCAGCTTTCAGCAAGCTTTGGGTACTACTTTGAGTCTAAGTACTGCATATCACCCAGAGACTGACGGTCAGTCAGAGAGGACTATTCGTACTCTTGAGGATATGTTGAGATCTTGCGTGATGGATTTCGGGCCAGCTTGGCAGGATCATCTGCCACTGATAGAGTTTGCATACAACAACAGTTTTCATAGGAGTATTGGTATGTCTCCGTTTGAAGCTTTGTATGGTCGACGTTGTCGTACTCCTCTGTTCTGGGAGGAAGTCGGAGAACGACAGGTCGAGGGTCCAGAATTGATTCAGCAGGCCAGGGACAAAGTTCTTGTGATCAAACAGCGGATTAAGACCGCTCAGGATCGACAAGCGAGTTATGCGAACACCAAGCGCAGACCTCTTCATTTTGATGCAGGCGAGAAAGTGTTTCTCAAGGTATCACCTTTTCGGAGGATTCTGAGATTTGGACTCAAGGGTAAGCTATCTCCGAGATTCATTGGTCCTTTTGAGATCTTAGAATGTGTGGGAGATTTGGCCTACAGATTGGCTTTGCCACCGTATCTGTCTAGTGTACACAATGTGTTTCATGTGTCCTTGTTGAGACGATACGTAGCAGATGAGTCTCATGTTTTGCATCCGACAGAAGTTCAGCTGAATCCGGATTTGTCTTTTGTGGAGAGACCGATTTCGATCTTAGACCGGAAGGATAAAGTACTGCGGAATAAGACTATTCCTCTTGTCTTGGTGCAGTGGCAGCGCAGAGGTACTGAAGAAGCTACTTGGGAACTAGAAAGTCGCATGCGGTCAGAGCATCCTGAGTTGTTCTAGTTATAGTATCTTCAGTTATGATTGTAATTTCAGTTGTACTTTCAGTTGTAATTCATTCTTAAATTGAATGTATTGTTGTTCAGAATTGTCATTCTTCAGACTCGATTTCGCGGACGAAATCCTTTTTAGAGGGGGAGAATGTAGTATCCCGATGTCTAATTTGAGTTAATTATTGGATTAATTGTGTTTCTGTGAGATCGGAAGGAACGAACAGGGTTCGGACCGTCCGAAGATGGTTCGGATCGTCCGAAGAGGGTTCGGACCGTCCGAGACAGGTGGTTGGACGCGTGGAAGTCATGCAGAGTTCGGATCGTCCGATCAGGGTTCGGATCGTCCGAGACAGGTGGCTGGGCACGTGGAAGACATGCAATGTTCGGATCGTCCGGAAGGAGTTCGGATCGTCCGAAGTGTACCGGTTCGGATCGTCCGAAGTGGATCGGATCGTCCGATCGTTGTCTATAAATAGAGGCGCGAGGCTTCATTTCTAACTCGCCAATTCCGAGTGTTCCAGAGCGTTTCAGTCGTTTTTGATAGGTTTCTAGTCTTTTCCCGAGATTCAGGCACTAGCGGGGAGCTACTAGTTTTGTAGCGGAGCTGTGCTTTAGTTGGGAGCTAGCTGCATCAGTGGGCTGACTACGGACGCAGGCTTGGTTCTAGGACTGACTGATAGGATCTACTGATTTGAGGTACGAAAGTACTATCCGAGATAGCAGGATTGAGTATGCTTTACTATGTGTTGCATGTTTATATGTTGCATTATTATCTGTCATATGATGCATGGTTTATTATGCGGCATTTGCATAATCATATTGGGCCTGATTATCTTTGAGATAGCCTGTTGAGAGGGTGCTCAGCCTTCGTTTGTTGTGGATGGTTGGACCCCGTTGGCCGACGGTGGTCAGGTTACCGGTATATCCACAGGTTTATTTTGGTATGGGAGCCACCTCCTGGTGCGACGGCGCAGAGTGCTACATACCTTGACGTCATTTACCTGAGCAGTATTTTCGATATACCCAGATCCTGGTATTCAGTACATTTTGCATACATGCATGTCATAGTCTTGTATACTCATGCTTTCGGTGCTGAGCGTTTTATGCTCACGTCCTCGGTTTATCTCTGTTTTGGACACCCTATTCGATGGGGCAGGTCTCAGGTTGGACGGACCAGGAGGGAGTGGACAGGGAGCCGGCAGAGGTTGACCCATAGCTGTTGGTATTTGTTTTCGGATTTAGTTCGATCTGGTTGTTTAAGTATTTTGTACTTACAGATTCGATTGGGTTGTATTACTGTTTTTCCGCTGTTTTATCTGATTTAGTTTTAATGTTAATTTTGCATGCTTAAGTTCTGATTAGTAGGTGATTCTGGAACGGGTCACTACATACTGTCTGGATTGAGGGCTCTGTAACTTGATTTGATGCTTCATTGTAATTATTCTTATCTATGGATACAATTTTATTCTTGTCGTGATCGTGCTTCGGCATATCGGACAATAAACAAGGCCTATTCCATAGTAACGATAGGTCTGGCCAAGAACGACAAAACCAAAACGATTCAAGATTGCATCATTCTTCGTGAAATAACCTCGTTATGTAGAGAGAAGTTGGCAATCTTTACCTGATGTCCACAGCCAAAAGCCATTTCTTTTGAGTGTCTCTTACAAATTGGACAACCCTGACGAGGAAACGAGTAAGATTATAAATTCAAGAAACAAAAACACTCAAATGTTGAAAACTCGACACCAAACGAGCATTCTACTCAGCTAGCTATCCGTATGCTCGACAAGTGATAACAATTGCCCTGCTAGGATTATGGTGAATCCATTACCTTGTTGTCATACATATTGCTCGATGGTGATTCATGGGCAGAATAAAACAGAGTACTGTGCGGAAAACTGCTTGAACCATACGGATTAAGTGAACTGCCGCTGGAAGAAACTCTGCCATGAGAAGGTGGCGGAAGAACATCTTGAAAGGAACGATTTAGGGAGCCCGAAAATAAGCAACGAAAGCATAAAATTTTAAAATTTTCGGCCCCTAAACATTTGTGTAGCATAAATACAATAAACACCAAGAACTCATTCATAGGGTGTTAGAAAGTGATTTACCTATCAACCTTAAAAGGTTGATGATGGCTCCAACTTAGTTGACTAGCAACTAAGCTCTTCTTTGGCAAGACAAGTCTACAAGCTTCCTTCCCCTTCAAGAATTAGGCCAACCACTCAACAAGGTAAATCCCCTCAAGTTTTGCACTAGAAAAACTTGAGGATTTTTCAAAGAGAAGGGTTTTATTCTCCAAGAAAATGAAGAACAAAACAAGAAAATTTTTTAGAGAAAAAGTCACTCAAGTTTCGGCCAAGTGAGGTGAGGAATGAGGGAGTGAAGTCTAGTCTTGGGTGTGGGAAAAGTTGGGAGAAAATGTGCACGCCTTTTTTGAATTTTTTAATCAAAAGTTATCAAGACTCTTCACCTCCCAAGCATGCAAACCCTAGCATGTCTCACATATATTATATGGTTTTTAACACATTAAAAACCATAGAATAAATTTTAATTATCTCAAACACATTTGAGATTAATTAAATACTACTTGAATTTATTCAAGTCCCACTAGTTAAATAATTATTTTTAATTGAGCTCTACAAGACTCAATATAATTTAATTAATTCAACACTTGAATTAATTTAATTATTTAGACTCTACTAGGTCCACTAGTGTTTAATTAATTCAACACTTGAATTAATTTAATTTAGTCCACAATAATGTTTATGAAAATCACAATTTTCAACTACATTATTTACTTGGCCAAATTTTAATCTTAGGAACACTTCCATAAATTAAATTTATATTTCTCTCTTAGAAGTCATACTTCTATTTTTCTTTACGCTTATAAACACATTTATAAGCCGTTCAACACATTGAACTATTTTTACTTCTCTTCGGGATTTACAAAGCAAGTACTTGTGTGGCCCTCAATGGTTCATTGATACGACTAGCCGTGGGTTCACATCTCCATGTGATTCGGACTAAACATGTCCTTATTCGAGCATACCCCAATTGCTCCATTCTTACATATCAACACCTTGATAATAAGAACGTCAGAACTCAAGTCTGATAGTACCCAACCAATCACGTTAAACACCTAGCAGCATCGCTTACGTGATTCCCTAGGTATCACATGATAGTGCCTGCAAGAACCATTCAATTATGGTTAGCGTACAGTACGGTCCCTTCAACTCATATATCCCGACCGATTCGACAACTATTGGTTTATCGAGAGTTGTCAATGAATCGATACTATGTGTCATGTTGTGGTTGCATCGATGGTGTAATCTATGAAACCCCTTTCATAATTACCACCATACTCTGATCAGAGATTTCAACCCACACATACATGAAAAAACACATAGGATATCCATACCCGTAGGTAAGCGGTGAATCCCCGGCTACAATGCATCGACTCCTATATGTTTCGCCGTAACACCCAACCTTGCCACCAGATGACCCCATAAGAGTCGGTAAACAAGTCAAAGTGAAACGCTAGCATATAGAGTCTCAATGTTGTCCCGGGTCATAAAGACTAATGGTGTACAACCATAAACTAGGACTTTTCCACTCGATAAGTGAGAACCACTTGGAAAGTCCTTTATAGAGGGTTGTTCAGTGCACTCTACCAGGAGCACCTATCTGCATGCTCGGACATCACAATGTCCCCTACCAATGAAACATGGTACTCACATCGCAGATACTAGTCTTTAACTCGAGCGGCCTTTATCCTTCTTAGTGGCGGCTGAATCGACTAGGAACGGTTTAGAATATACAGTATTCCAAATATGAGTTTCATGATACTCATCATATGAGCATCTCATATTCTTTCTACTATTTGTATATTCAAGGACTTTATCTATGCAACTAGCATGGGTATAAAGATAAAGATGCGCCAAATTAATAAATTAAAATATTATTAAAATAAAGATCGTTTATACAAAGAGTTTCATCATGAACAGTCGGCCAACACTTGGCTCGACGTGCACCTACTCTAACAATCTCCCACTTGCACTAGAGCCAACTACCTATATACTTTAGACCCATTGATTCGCGATGCTTCTCGAATGATGGTCCTGGTAAAGGCTTAGTTAGTGGATCAGCAACATTATCTGCGGAACCGACTTTGTCGATCGACACTTCTCCTCGTTCCACAATCTCTCGGAGGATGTGGTACTTTCTCAATACATGTTTGGACTTCTGATGAGACCTTGACTCCTTCGCCTGAGCTATGGCTCCCGTGTTGTCACACATCACCGGGATAGGAGCAACTCCATTAGGAATGACGCCCAACTCTTGGACGAAATTCCTAATCCAAACTGCCTCCTTTGCTGCAGCCGATGCAGCAATGTATTCTGCCTCAGTGGTGGAATCCGCAGTACTGTCTTGCTTGGAACTCTTCCAAGAGACAGCACCACCATTGAGCATGAATATGAATCCGGAGGTTGACTTCGAGTCATCAACATCGCTTTGGAAGCTAGAGTCGGTATAGCCTTCCAATTTCAGTTCTCCACCCCCATAGACCAAAAACAACTTATTGGTCCTTCTCAAATACTTGAGGATGTCTTTCACAGCTTTTCAGTGTGGAAGACCATGGTTGGATTGATATCTACTCACTACACTTAGTGCAAATGCCACGTCAGGACGTGTAGATATCATCCCATACATGATACTACCAATAGCCGAAGCATACGGAATTTGTGTCATCGCCGCTATCTCTGCATCAGTCTTGGGAGACATAGACTTGGATAGGGACACGCCATGACACATTGGTAGATGTCCTCTCTTGGACTCATCCATCGAGAACCGCTTCACGATGGTATCAATGTATGTGGACTGGGTGAGACCAAGCAATCTTCTTGATCTATCTCTATAGATCTGTATTCCCAATACAAAAGATGCTTCACCCAAGTCCTGCATTGAGAACTTACTTGCTAACCATATCTTTGTTGATTGCAACATTCCTACATCATTCCCAATGAGTAGAATGTCATCAACATAAAGAACAAGGAATGTCACAGCACTCCCACTGACCTTCTTATACACACAGGGTTCCTCAGGATTCTTAGTAAAACCAAACTCTTTGATTGTACTATCGAATCTGAGGTTCCAGCTCCTCGATGCCTGCTTAAGACCATAAATAGATCTTTGAAGTTTGCATACCATATGCTCACTTCCGATGGATGTAAACCCTTCAGGTTGAGACATGTAAATTTCTTCCTTAATATCCCCATTAAGGAAGGCTGTCTTCACATCCATCTGCCATATCTCATAGTCATACCATGCAGCTATGGCTAGCAATATCTTAATGGACTTGAACATCGCAACTGGAGAAAAGGTTTCCTCATAGTCAACACCTTGCCTTTGAGTATACCCTTTTGCTACCAATCGCGCCTTGAAGGTCAATACCTTCCCATCCGCCCCAAGTTTCCTCTTGTAAATCCATTTACACCCTATGGGAACAGTTCCCTCAGGTGGATCCACAAGATTCCACACTTGGTTCGAATGCATGGAATTCATCTCAGATTCCATTGCTTCAAGCCACTTGGATGAATCGGCATCCGATAACGCTTCCTTGAAGGTCCTTGGATCACATCCAAGATTAGGCTCATCATGGCCCTCTTCAAGAAGCAGACCATACCTCACAGGTGGTCTCGAGATCCTCTCGGATCTCCTAGGAGCTTTTATCTCCTCACTTAGCTCATTGGGTGTGGGTTCTACAACTGTGGGTGTCTCTCGAACCTCTTCGAGTTCTATCATCTCGCCCTTTCTATCCAATAGAAATTCCTTTTCCAAAAAGGTTGCATTCCTAGAAACAAACACCTTTGTTTCTTGGGGATGATAGAAACAATATCCAACGGAATTCCTTGGATATCCCACAAAGTAGCATAAAATGGATCGACTATCCAATTTATCTCCCACTGTCTGCTTCACGTAAGCAGGGCACCCCCATATTCTAAGATAAGAATACTTGGGAGGCTTACCCATCCATATCTCATATGGAGTCTTGTCAACTGCCTTTGTATGGACATTGTTCAACAACAGTGCCGCTGTTTCAAGCGCATATCCCCAAAAGGATGGCGGCAACTCCGTGAACCCCATCATAGACCGAACCATGTACATCAAAGTCCGGTTACGACGCTCCGAAACACCATTCAACTGCGGTGTAGCGGGCGGAGTCCACTGCGAGAGAATCCCATTCTCTCTAAGATACTCTTGGAACTCGGCACTCAAGTACTCACCACCTCGATCCGATCGAAGTGTCTTGATGCTTCGTCCCAATTGTTTCTCTACTTCACTTCTGAATTCTTTGAACCTTTCAAAGGCTTCAGACTTGTATTTCATCAAATACACATACCCATACCTCGAAAAGTCATCGGTAAAGGTGATGAAGTAGGAATGTCCATGCTTAGTGGTGATGCTAAGCGGACCGCACACATCGGTATGGATCAAATCCAATAACCCTTTGGCTCGCTCCGCATGGCCCTTAAAGGGAATTTTGGTCATCTTTCCTTTTAGACAGGATTCACAAGTCGTGAGAGCATTAATATCGGACATATCAAACATGCCAACTCCCACTAGCTTGTTTATCCTTCTTAGGGAAATATGACCTAATCGAGCATGCCATAATTATGCCGAATTAAGAGTATCTTGTTTGCGCTTATTTGTTGTTGTTATCGTTTGGACATTGTTAAGTGGAATATCTTTTAATTTTAAGGTGTAGAGATTGTTTTCAAGTTCACCGGTACCAACTAAACATTCATTCTTGTAAATATTGCAAACACCTTTGCCAAATAAACAAGAAAATCCATCGATATCAAGCATAGAAATGAAAATAATGTTTTTGATCAAGTCTGGTACAAATAAAACATCTCTCAAAACAAGCTTAAAATCATTGTTCAAAATTAAATAAACATCTCCAACAGCTTTGGCAGCAACTCTTGCCCTATTGCCCATCCTTAAGAAGGTCTCACCCTCTCGGAGCCTTCTACTTCTTCCCATCGCCTGCAAATCATTACAGAGATGTGAGCCACAGCCGGTATCCAATACCCAAGAAGTAGAGTTAATCGAGATATTTACTTCAATAAAGAACATACCTTTGCCAGAACCCTTCTGCGCAAGATATTCCCTGCAGTTACGCCTCCAATGTCCAGGCTTCTTGCAGTGATGACAGACGTCAACTGTCTTCTCAGCCTTGGCTGGCGCGGCTGCCACTATGGGATTCGGAGTCTGCCTCTTCAAGGGCTCGCTCTTCTTGGGGCGCTGAAAAGAACGCTTCTTTCCCTTCCCAGGTGGACCGGTCTTCGTGCCAGATGAAGAGCCCACATAAAGAACCGACTTCTCCTTTTTGATTGTGGACTCAAAGGTCACAAGCATGTTCACCAACTCTTCAAGGCTGGGCTCGAGCTTGTTCGTATTGAAGTTCACGACAAAAGGATCGAAAGAGCTAGGCAGCGACAGCAGCAACACATCAGTGGTCAACTCCGAAGGCAATACCAAATCCATGCCTACGAGCTTGTCCACGAGCCCAATCAACTTTAGGCCATGCTCATGGACCGAAGTCCCATCTCGCATGCGTAAAGTGATGAGCTCCTTTACTGTGGCATGCCTCAAAGGCCGAGTCTGCTCACCGAAGAGCTCCTTGAGGTGCATATGAATGTCAGCAGCATTCTTTGCATCCTCGAATCGCCTTTGCAGCTCATCGTTCATCGAAGCCTGCATATAACACCTCGCCTTCAAGTCATTGTCGCACCAATCCTTGTAGGTCTGCAATTCCTCAGGAGTGCAGCTAGTCGGAGCCTCAGCAGGGGGCGACTCAGTCAGTGTGTATGCGATTTTCTCCGAGTTTAAGACAATCTTTAGATTTCTTAGCCAAGTGATATAGTTAGGTCCGGTTAGAATGTGTTTTTCGAGAATAACCGAAAACGGGTTGCGAATTGATGACATTGTCAAAGATTTGTACTGAAAAGTAAAACAGATAAATGCTAATGACTATTTTAAAATATTTAATAAGATATAAAGTTTGGACTTTTACTTTATAAATTATCGCTCCCACTGTTTTGACATTTTCACTACCCTCTAGTGAAAAACGGGAAACACTTTCCTCAGTAGGTACGTAAGGTCCAATTAGCGAATTGTGATCCCGAATAATATCGGCCAATCACAATTCCTAAAAGGTAGTTTCCAATTGCATCGCTATGCAACCCTCTACGTATACTTTTATCTCACGTTTGATTAGGACCCAATAATATGACGTCGTTCATCTTCACGTGTCAAGCCTAACCAATCGATACTAAACCTTAATGGACGGTCGCCATGAGTTCCCTCAATAATATGAGCCGAAATCATGAGAGTTCCACGTAGTTCACATCACTATGTCAATGGATGTCACAGCTTTCCGGCACCCAGGGCCCCCTCAATAATATGAGCCGAGCCCCGAGCACGGGTAGCGTTCATCATGCATCCATTGTCGATGGAAGACAAGGAAATTATAAACAAATTTATAATTCCCCTTTTCGGACTTGATATTAATTTTGAATCTTATTCAAAATGAGGGTTTTTAATTTTTGAAATGTCTCATCATTAATTTTATTTTAAAAGCTCGCCATGTTTGATCGTATGTTTGTCGGATTCATGCAACTTTGTTATTATAATAATAATAATAACGCACATACTCATTATTTATAACATATCATGCATATATTATAAATAGAAAACAGTACAAGGATGATCAATTGCCCCAAAACTAATGGCCCGTGTGAGCTAAACACGGGCCTAGGTCCAATCCTAGGGTAAATGCACGGGATGCAAATGCAACTACATTATTACATTAGCATCCAATATTACATGTCTTCGATCTTCATAATCACCAAGGTCACCATCTTCCAATCTTGATCTTCCACTATTCTAATATTTACAATTAAATATCCATGGCACATAGGGATACATCTCATGGGGGTGGGAACGGGCCATAAACCAAGCCCACTTAAATTGATAATTATTACAATCATTCAACACAAATATCCTACCATGCACCTAGCAAATTGGGTTTGGGCTTTTGATCATCCTTCATGCATAATATCACATATCATACACCATCAATTAATTATCACAATAATTAATTGATCCAATATTATATATTTTGATCCAATCACTAACCGCCACAATTATAAATTAAATTAACAAAGTATACAAACTCCTTCGTCTACTTTCAAATTAATTTATTTATAATCGAATTTCTTGTAAATCACAATTTACTATAAATAATTAAAGTCCTACTTCAATTATTTATTTTATGAGAAAATATGTGCAACAATTGTAAATTTAAACTTAAGGGCTCAAAAACCATTTTCCACCAAAAATGTTTTGGCCCATTTAAATTTCACAAATTATGTTGGCCATCCAATGGCCCAACAACTCAAGACCCATGACACTAAGATTGTCCAAAACACTTTTGGAAACCCTAGCCGTCATCGCCGTCGTCGGATTCCGGCAACAAAAATTTTTTTTTTCTTTAAAAAATGGAATTTTCCGGGCAGCCCGAAGGCTGCCCCATATGCTGCCCGAAATTCTCGGGCAGCCCGAGACTTCACGGGCAGCAGCAAGCTGCCCGAAACAAATATTTTTTTTTTTGTTCTGATTCCAAAAATTTTCGGCCTTGTCATTATCCTTGCACAAAATTTTTTCAAGCGGTTAGAAATCGATCTCAACTTAATATTATTGTATTATGCTACACAAAATGGTAACCGTAGCTCTTGATACCACTTGAAAGGAACGATTTAGGGAGCCCGAAAACAAGCAACGGAAGCATAAAATTTTAAAATTTTCGGTCCCTAAACATTTGTGTAGCAAAAATACAATAAACACCAAGAACTCATTCATAGGGTGTTAGAAAGTGATTTACCTATCAACCTTAAAAGGTTGATGATGTCTCCAACTTAGTTGACTAGCAACTAAGCTCTTCTTTGGCAAGACAAGTCTACAAGCTTCCTTCCCCTTCAAGAATTAGGCCCACCACTCAACAAGGTAAATCCCCTCAAGTTTTGCACTAGAAAAACTTGAGGATTTTTCAAAGAGAAGGGTTTTATTCTCCAAGAAATGAAGAACAAAACAAGAAAAATTTTGAGAGAAAAAGCCACTCAAGTTTCGGCCAAGTGAGGTGAGGAATGAGGGAGTGAAGTCTAGTCTTGGGTGTGGGAAAAGTTGAGAGAAAAGGTGCACGCCTTTTTTGAATTTTTTAATCAGAAGTAATCAAGACTCTTCACCTCCCAAGCATGCAAACCCTAGCATGTCTCACATATATTATATGGTTTTTAACACATTAAAAACCATAGATTAAATTTTAATTATCTCAAACACATTTGAGATTAATTAAATACTACTTGAATTTATTCAAGTCCCACTAGTTAAATAATTATTTTTAATTGAGCTCTACAAGACTCAATATAATTTAATTAATTCAACACTTGAATTAATTTAATTATTTAGACTCTACTAGGTCCACTAGTGTTTAATTAATTCAACACTTGAATTAATTTAATTTAGTCCACAATAATGTTTATGAAAATCACAATTTTCAACTACATTATTTACTTGGCCAAATTTTAATCTTAGGAACACTTCCATAAATTAAAATTTATATTTCTCTCTTAGAAGTCATACTTCTATTTTTCTTTACGCTTATAAACACATTTATAAGCCGTTCAACACATTGAACTATTTTTACTTCTCTTCGGGATTTACAAAGCAAGTACTTGTGTGGCCCTCAATGGTTCATTGATACGACTAGCCGTGGGTTCACATCTCCATGTGATTCGGACTAAACATGTCCTTATTCGAGCATACCCCAATTGCTCCATTCTTACTTATCAACACCTTGATAATAAGAACGTCAGAACTCAAGTCTGATAGTACCCAACCAATCACGTTAAACGCCTAGCAGCATCGCTTACGTGATTCCCTAGGTATCACATGATAGTGCCTGCAAGAACCATTCAATTATGGTTAGCGTACAGTACGGTCCCTTCAACTCATATATCCCGACCGATTCGACAACTATTGGTTTATCGAGAGTTGTCAATGAATCGATACTATGTGTCATGTTGTGGTTGCATCGATGGTGTAATCTATGAAACCCCTTTCATAATTACCACCATACTCTGATCAGAGATTTCAACCCACACATACATGAAAAAACACATAGGATATCCATACCCGTAGGTAAGCGGTGAATCCCCGGCTACAATGCATCGACTCCTATATGTTTCGCCGTAACACCCAACCTTGCCACCTGATGACCCCATAAGAGTCGGTAAACAAGTCAAAGTGAAACGCTAGCATATAGAGTCTCAATGTTGTCCCGGGTCATAAGGACTAATGGTGTACAACCATAAACTAGGACTTTTCCACTCGATAAGTGAGAACCACTTGGAAAGTCCTTTATAGAGGGTTGTTCAGTGCACTCTACCAGGAGCACCTATCTGCATGCTCGGACATCACAATGTCCCCTACCAATGAAACAAGGTACTCACATCGCAGATACTAGTCTCTAACTCGAGCGGCCTTTATCCTTCTTAGTGGCGGCTGAATCGACTAGGAACGGTTTAGAATATACAGTATTCCAAATATGAGTTTCATGATACTCATCATATGAGAATCTCATATTCTTTCTACTATTTGTATATTCAAGGACTTTATCTATGCAACTAGCATGTGTATAAAGATAAAGATGCGCCAAATTAATAAATTAAAATATTATTAAAATAAAGATCGTTTATACAAAGAGTTTCATCGTGAACAGTCGGCCAACACTTGGCTCGACGTGCACCTACTCTAACACATCTCTGCTTGGAGGATTCCCAGTCTGATGGCTGATACAGAAAATAAAATACTTCCAGAATTTTATCTCTATAATAGAGTTTCACACACACACACACCTACATAAATGCATACATGTGTGTGTAAATGTGTGTTTTCTTCTCCTGTGAGCTCAATTGACCATTTGGTGTATCACTGCTTCTTGTCACCTACACGCACATTCATTCGTTATTACATGATCATGAATATTAATAACAACTAAGGATATTTCCCATAAGTCCTAGGTTTTTAATGCGCTTACTCCGAACATGAAATGCTAGTCGAGCACCTTGTAAATAGGATATGCATTTTTCAGGCATTCTGAGAATATCTGAACTTAACATTACATTCGAGGAGTTGAGAGGCAATTCATTCCAACAGTCTCTCAGTGTGACATCTTTCATAACAAGAACTTAAAGTGAATATAGTCAGTGTACCTGGCCATCTGCGATGATGAGCAAAACATGGTTCTAGCCTCTCTACTTTCCTCAACAATGCTCATAGCCATTTCAATAACCGGTGCAAATGATGTTGGACCTGAAATCAATGCAGAATTTATGACTACTCATCATGGCAGACTCAATACAACGAAATTGGTCCCTTTGAACTCAAGGTTTTCAAAATTCATGCACGGTTTCGATTATGCTCACTGGCTCTACTCTGCCAAAAAAGGTGTGGATGCGAGCACCAGAAAGACGAAGCTGAGGAACTAACTGGCGGTATCTGGTTAGCACCTCTTCGAATCCCTCACAAAACCTTCCGTCTGGATAAAAACTAAAGACATGTTGGTCGTGTGTCGATGCTGCAAGAAAAATTTGGACCGTCATTACAACTAAATGATCGTTTTCTTGTTGATTAGATATATCCCTCTTGAAACTTTACCATCTCCAAATCCAAAACATGGAATCAGGTTATCTTCATCAAAAGATGACAGGGTTTTCTCAATGATGGTTATGGCTTGTTTGTAGGGATTTTGGACATTCCCGAGATGATGCAAGCTATTCCGGTTAAAAGACTTGGCTCCTGGTTTTCATCAAAAGTTAGCATAATCCTATAAATTTTTCTGAAGGATTTGTCGAAAAATTTATACATATGTTTGAAGTTTTCAACTTGTCCACTCATTACTCTATGTGAAATCAATACAAAAAATTAGATTGGAAGACCCTAATCCCGACCGGGAGAGGGCAGCCGTTACCTGAGAAAAAGTAAATAATTAATTGGTACTCCATTTATCGAGATGATGTGGATAGTTATTCGGAAGAGAATGGTGAATTAAATTTTTTTGAGCAGAAGTTGCCATTTTTTTTTATAAATTATATATGCAATTTCATAATTTTTATAGACGTGACATGAATTAAGACAACCTAGCCTAACCATTCAGTTGTCCTTACACAGCTAAACCAATCAAATGGAACAAGAATTCCGCGTGCAATTCAACATGATGGCCTAATTACTTGATCCAAAGTTTGGTAATTTTCATCAATTCTTGAGAATTTCCTGTCCAGCCGGCGTTGGGGTGCAAGGGTCGACGGAGCATGGTGGTGCAGTGGGGTACAACACTGATGGTGGTGCAGAGCATGGTAGCCATTATAATCAAATGAAGACGAAAATTTTCTTGGAACTGAGCTTGTATTTCCCATTGATTATTACAGAAATTTTAGCTCCAAATTCATAAACGAATCACAATTTGTTTGTAGCACAAACCGTATCCCACTTTTAAGAACCAACTGAATGTTTCAAATAGTAAGAAAAAGAAGGTTATCGATGCTTTCAAGAAACAAACTGGCAACGTTTTTACATATATAGATATGGTGCTTGAGTTTCATGATGCAATATGGATGAGTAATCATAAAATTGTTACAAAATATAAATTAAAAAATTCGGATGATTTAATGATTAATACATTTGATATGACATGTTATTAAATAACATGTAAAATTTGATTTTCCTTGCAAGATTGGCGAAAGCTTATTGTTATCCAAGACTTTCCAAGAAATTTCTGATGATGAAATTTCGACAAAAAAGAAGGTACGTGGATTTTACTTGCATTCAATTAATTTTTAAAAAATAGAAAACAAAATTCATAACTAACCTTTTTTTTACAAGATAATTACATGCATCATATATGTACATGGACGAGTTGACCGTAATTTTGGTCAACATCCATTATATTTCTTTTGTTAAAAAATAAGAAATTTGGATATGATACTGCCATATCGAATTATAGAAATATCGACAAAAAATTAATTTGTTGTGCCAAAACTTTAAGTTAAATATAAATTAGTAGATTAAAATTCAAATCAAATAAATTTGTATTAATTCATAGTTTATTCATTTTATCGAAATCGAAGAATTGAAATTGTAGGTTTCCCATATAAAATATTAATAATTTCTTTATATTTGATATTAATTACTCTACGATCTACAGATTCTTTAATTAATTTTTTTTTACATTTAAAGTAACTAAAAGGCCAACTTGATTGATAAAAATATTTTTGAAGATTTAAGAACTGAGCTAATCCTTTGTCATATGCATAATTCATGTTAGTAATGTTTTCATAATCGAAACAATGATAGAATCTATCAACATTAATGTGTGTGTATATATATATCGAAAAAAAAAGTTATATGAATTCTTAACTTTGGACACTATAAGAATGGAAAAGTAATTTCATAAATACAATACTGATAAAAATATTCAAAAATATATTAATTTTAATTTTACAATATGTATGTGAGAGTCATAATTCTTACATATGTATAAATCCTTAAATATGAGTGATTGAACATAAACATGACATTTAATGAAATTAATGCAACCTCGATGATTGATTGCGATAACTGGATGATGATCAACGGATATTCCCTTTCAGGAATATGGAAATTTTCCACATGTTTCTTCAATTTCTACTCGGGGCAAATATGTGCACCAGAGCATCTACGTATGCGAAAAAGATCAAATCGAATAGCACGGTCTCTGGCAAAAGAGAGTTCAGAGTTGTTAACCTCGTTGATATCATTTTCCCAAATCATCACACACAAATCAAGTATGTCTACTCATCGAAACATAAAGCAGAAATTCATGATTTAGCTCATGGAGTGCGCCTTCTGCTAATCCCACTTTATCCATCAAATGACATTGAGCATCAACAGAAACACATAATCAGAATCATCACTGCAAAAAAAAAAAACAAAGGGTGATCAAAAACCTGGTGTACACTAAGAATTAAGGAACATGTAAACTTGATTGTTTAAGGGGAGGAGGGGGGAGGTTTGAACATTAATTTAAAAATATTTATTTTGATGGTCTTGTATTGGAAAGGTACATGCAGAAAGGAGTAGAAGTAGTACAAGCCGCCAACCCCAACGTTCTTGTAATTTTGTCTGAGCTGAAATTCGACAATGATCTATCTTTTCTTATTAGCAAACTTGTGAATTTGAATTACTCTAACAAAATATTGTTTGAGCTTCAATGGTATAGTTTCACTGACGGCACATCATGGCAATCAGGCAACCCTAACCAAGTATGTGGGCAAGTTGCTGCAATAATTCTCTTTTAAAAAATTTACCTAGGCTGCTTCTTGAACATGAATTTAAAAATATTGATTCTGATAGGCTTGTAATGGACAGGTATATGCAGAAAGGAGCAGAAGTAGTACACGCCGCCAACCCCAATGTTCTTGTCATTTTTTCTGGGCTGAAATTCGACAATAATCTATCTTTTTTTATTAGCAAACCTGTGAATTTGAGTTACTCTAACAAGATTGTGTTTGAGTTTCATTAGTATTGTTTCACAGATTGCACATCATGGCAATCAGGCAACCATAACCAAGTATGTTGGCAAGTTGCTGCAATAATTCTCCTTTGAAACTTTCAATATTCTGAATGAGTAAACAAAGTTATAACCAATAAACTTCATATAATGAAGCAAAATAAAAAATTTACCTAGGTTGCTTCTTGTCAAAAGGTACAAAAAGATCTAAATTCACGATAATCTTCTTTTCAATCGTATCAAGCTCTGATAATAAGTTGTCAAAACTCCAATCAGGTTGTGGATCGCCGTTATCCCATTAATATTTGGTGGACAGCGAAGTTCCAAATTAATGACTTCCCTGAATTTTTACAACTTCATCATTCAGACTGTGCGATCTCTCTTTTCTCTCTCAAATCTTGATATTAAAGTTGAAGGCGAGACTAACATGCCAAAAATCGTGGTGGGGGGGGGGGGGGGGGTTGCACTTGAACATGAATTTAAAAATATTGATTCTGATAGGTTTGTAATAGACAGATATATGTAGAAAGGAGCAGAAGTAGTACACGCCGCCAACCCCAACGTTCTTGTCATTTTTTCTGGGCCGAAATTCGACAATGATCTATTTTTTTTAGCAAACCTGTGAATTTGAGTTACTCTAACAAGATTGTGTTTGAGTTTCATTGGTATAGTTTCACATACTGCACATCATGACAATCAGGCAACCCTAACCAAGTATGTGGGCAAGTTGCTGCAATATATCTCCTTTGAAACTCTCAAGTTTCTGAATGAGTAAAACAAAAATATAATCAATAAACTTCATATAATGAAGCAAAATAAAAAATTTACCTAGGCTGTTTCTTGTCAAAAGGTACAGAAAAATCTAAAGTCGTGAAAATCTTCTTTTCAATCGTATCAAGCTCTGATATTAAGTTGTCAAAGCTCCAATCAGGTTATGGATCGCCGTTATCCCATTAATATTTGGTGGACAGTGAAGTTCCAAATTAATGACTCCCCTGAATTTTGACAACTTCATCATTCAGACTACGTGTCTCTCTTCTCTCTCTCAAATCTTCATATTATAGTTGAAGGCGAGGCTAACATGCCAAAAATCGTGGGGGGGAGGGGTGGATGCTTGAACATGAATTTAAAAATATTGATTTTGATGGGCTTGTAATGGACAAGTACATGCAGAAAGGAGCAGAAGTAGTACACGTCACCAACCCCAATGTTCTTGTCATTTTGTCTGGGCTGAAATTCGACAATGATCTATCTTTTCTTATTAGCAAACATGTGAATTTGAGTTACTCTAACAATGGCAAGTTGCTGCAATAATTCTCCTTTGAAACTCTCAAGTTTCTAAATGAGTAAAACAAAGTTATAACCAATAAACTTCATATAATGAAGCAAAATAAAAAATTTACCTAGGCTGCTTCTTGTCAAAAGGTACAGAAAGATCTAAATTCGCGATAATATTCTTTTCAATCGTATGAAGCTCTGATATTAAGTTGTCAAAGCTCCAATCAGGTTATGGATCGCCGTTATCCCATTAATATTTGGTGGACAGGGAAGTTCCAAATTAATTACTCCCCTGAATTTTGACAACTTCATCATTCAGACTGTGCGTCTCTCTTCTCTCTCTCAAATCTTCATATTACAGTTGAAGGCGAGGCTAACATGCCAAAATCATTGGGGGGTGCTTGAACATGAATTTAAAAATATTGATTTTGATGGGCTTGTAATGGACATGTACCTGCAGAAAGGAGCAGAAGTAGTACACGTCGCCAACCCCAACGTTCTTGTCATTTTGTCTGGGCCAAAATTCGACAATGATCTAGCTTTTCTTATTAGCAAACCTGTGAATTTGAGTTACTCTAACAAGATTGTGTTTGAGCTTCATCGGTATAGTTTCACAGTCGGCACAACATGGCAATCAGGCAACCCTAACCAAGTATGTGGACAAGTTGCTGCAATAATTCTTCTTTGAAGCTCTCAAGTTTTTGAATGAGTAAAGCAAAGTTATAAACAAATAAACTTCATATAAAGAAGAAATATGAAAATTTTACCTAGGCCGCTTCTTGTCAAAAGTTACAGAAAGATCTAAATTCGCGATAAGTTTTTTTTTCATATACGAATGTCTGTCACATCTACCTTTTTTCCATGGGGGAAAAAACAAATTCCAAAAGGCTCAAGAAAATATTTATGAATTCGATCGAATCATTTTTCTATTACAGTAAGGGCTGTCTTACTTTGAGATAAGATTGGCTAGTTGCCGTAACATAAAAAAAAATAAAAGAATTATAGAGACGATGAACGCCAATAAGCATACATAATGTTTAGATACAAAAAATATTTAAATGATATACGTGCAGAAAGAACCTCTTCTTCAGCTTTGATCCTTTCTTGACGTATTTTTTCTTCTACGTGAGCCTTCTCTTTCCGTTTAGCCTCTTCACGAGCTGCGTCATCTCTTATTCTTTTATCATCTAGTTGTGATATGTGCTCATTATCTCTTTGCACAGCTGTAAGGTGATTATTAAGTACTTCTGCACTGCCATAATTCAATAAAGTCTTAATCTCTGTATTCTCATTCTATTCAAATTATTAGAGTAGACATAATAGGAACGCAACCTTGAAAGCCTCGCTAAACACTTGAAAGAATTTCTGAGTAGTGAAAAATGATAACAAGGTTATCATAATTGAGATGTAGATCACAGATAGTTTAAACAATTTTCAGATAAATTAAATTCATATTCCAATCATATATGTACACCTTAATGATCTTCCAATAATCACAAGTGTCATGGAACTTTATAATCTCAAAGCAGTAACAAATCTGATGAGTTTTGTCATATAGTCAATTAAAAGATAAGTGTTACTTACCATACCAATAGATACTATGAGTTATCAGGTAGTACAGCTACATATATAAGATTTTTCAAAAGGAAGAGTTTCCAAATTGGCTTTCAAGCAGCCACTTATTATGGGAGAAACTCCAAAGGAAGTTGCTAAAAGAAATAATATCTTCAAAGCATACATAAAATATACCGGGTTAGAAAGTCTCAAACCCATTTCAACATTTAGATATAGGAAACATAATGAAAATTAAGAGTCGAGGTATGCATTTTAAAAGGTCATACATTGTACGTTGATACTACAAATCAAATTTTCGCTCCCTCTCTTGCTGTGTTCTTCTATGCTTATCGATTTTAGCAATTTCAGAAGCAAAATTCTCATTCTTTGTAACCAAATTTGTCTCTAAGATTGATATTTTATTTTTCACTTCCTCATGTGTGTCAAAAAATGGGAAAAAGGTCAACAACTATTAGTCCTATGATGTTAAAAGAATGAATGAAAAAATTAAGATCAAACACGCACTAATCTATCATGAAAACTGGAGTTGATGGCAAAAGAGAGTTCAGAGTTGTTAACCTCGTTGATATCATTTTCCCAAATAATCACACACAAATCAAGTATGTCTACTCACCGAAACATAAAGCTGAAAATCATAATTTAGCTCATGGAGTGCACCTTCTGGTAATCCCACTTTATCCATAAAATCACATTGAGCATCAACATGAAACACATAATCAGAATCATCACTGCAAAAAACAAAGGGTGATCCAAATCCTGGTGTACACTAAGAATTAAGGAACGGGTAAACTTTATTGTGTATGGGGAAGAGGGGGGAGGTAATAGTACACGCCGCCAACCCCAACGTTCTTGTCATTTTGTCTAAGTTGAAATTCGACAATAATCTCTCTTTTCTTATTAGCAAACCTGTGAATATGAGTTAGTTTAACAAGATTGTGTGAGCTTCATTGTTATAGTTTCACATACGGCACACCATGGCAATCAGGCAACCCTAACCAAGTATGAGGGCAAGTTGCTACAATAATTCTCCTTTGAAACTCTCAAGTTTCTGAATGAGTAACACAAAGTTATAAGCAATAAACTTCATATAACGAAGCAAAATAAAAAATTTACCTAGGCTGCTTCTTGTCAAAGGGTACAGAAAGATCTAAATTCGCCATAATTTTTTTTTCAATCGTATCAAGCTCTGATAATAAGTTGTCAAAACTTCAATCAGGTTGTGGATCGTCGTTATCCCATTAATATTTGGTGGACAACGAAGTTCCAAATTAACGACTCCCCTGAATTTTGACAACTTCATCATTCAGACTGCGCGTCTCTCTTTTCTCACTCAAATCTTCATATTAAAGTTGAAGGCTAGGCTATCATGCCAAAAGTCGTGGTGGGGAGGGGGGGCTTGAACATGAATTAAAAAATATTGATTTTGATGGGCTTGTAATGGACAGGTACATGCAAAAAAGAGCAGAAGTAGTACACGCTGCCAATCCCAACATTCTTGTCATTTTGTCTGGGCTGAAATTCGACAATGATCTATCTTTTCTTATTAGCAAACCTGTGAATTTGAGTTACTCTAACAAGACTGTGTTCGAGATTCATTGGTATAGTTTCACAGATTGCACATCATGGCAATAAAGAAACCCTAACCAAGTATGTTGGCAAATTGCTGCAATAATTCTCCTTTGAAACTCTCAAGTTTCTGAATGAGTAAAACAAAGTTGTAACCAATAAACTTCATAGAATGAAGCAAAATAAAAAAATTTACCTAGGCTGGTTCTTGTCAAAAGGTACAGAAAGATCTAAATTCGTCATAATCTTATTTTCAATCGTATCAAGCTCTGATAATAAGTTGTCAAAACTCCAATCAGGTTGTGGATCGTCGTTATCCCATTAATATTTGGTGGACAGTGAAGTTCCAAATTAAGGACTCCCCTGAATTTTGACAATTTCATCATTCAGACAGCGTGTCTCTCTTTTCTCTCTCAAATCTTCATATTAAAGTTGAAGGTGAGGCTAGCAAGCCAAAAATCCAGGTGGGGGGCAGGGAACATGAATTTAAAAATATTGATTTTGATGTGATTGTAATGGACAGGTACATGCAGAAAGAAGCAGAAGTAGTACACGTCTCCAACCCCAATGTTCTCGTCATTTTTTCTGGGCTGAAATTAGACAATGATCTATCTTTTTTATTAGCAAACATGTGAATTTGAGTTACTCTAACAAGATTGTGTTTGAGCTTCATTGGTATAGTTTTGCAGATTGCACAGCATGGCAATCAGGCAACCCTAACCAAGTATGTGGGCAAGTTGCTGCAATAATTCTCTTTTGAAGCTCTCAAGTTTCTGAATGAGTAAAGAAAAGTTATAACCAATAAACTTCATATAATGAAGCAAAATAAAAAATCTACCTAGGCTGCTTCTTGTCAAAAGCTACAGAAAGATCTAAATTCAAGATAATCTTCTTTTCAATCGTATCAAGCTCTGATAATAAGTTGTCAAAGCTCCAATCAGGTTGTGGATCGCCGTTATCCCATTAGTATTTGGTGGAAAACGAAGTTCCAAATTAACGACTTCCCTGAATTTTGACAACTTCATCATTCAGACTGCACGTCTCTCTTTTCTCTCTCAAATCTTCATATTAAAGTTGAAGGCGAGGCTAACATGCCAAAAATCGTGGGGGGAGGGGGGCTTGAACATTAATTTAAAAATATTGATTTTGATGGGCTTGTAATGGACAGCTACATGCAGAAAGGAGCAGAAGAAGTACACGCCACCAACCCCAATGTTTTTGTCATTTTTCTGGGCTGAAATTCGACATTAATCTATCTTTTTATTAGCAAACCTGTGAATTTGAGTTGTTCTAACAAGATTGTGTTTGAGCTTCATTGTTATAGTTTCACAGATCGCACATCAATTCAATCAGGCAACCCTAACCAAGTATGTTGGCAAGTTACAGCAATAATTCTCCTTTGAAACTCTCAAGTTTCTGAATGAGTAAAACAAAGTTATGGCCAATAAACTTCATATAATGAAGCAAAATAAAAAATTTACCTAGGCTGCTTCTTGTCAAAAGGTACAGAAAGATCTAAATTCGCGATAATTTTCTTTTCAATCGTATCAAGCTCTGATAATAAGTTGTCAAAGCTCCAATCAGCTTGTGGATCGCCGTTATCCCTTTAATATTTGGTGGATAGCGAAGTTCCAATTTAATGACTCCCCTGAATTTTGACAACTTCATCATTCAGACTGCGCGTCTCTCTTCTCTCTCTCAAATCTTCATATTAAAGTTGAAGGCGAGGCTAACATGCCAAAAATCGTGGGGGGGGGGGGGGAGATTGAACATGAATTTAAAAATATTGATATTGATGGGCATGTAATGGACAGGTACATGCAGAAAGGAGCAGAAGTAGTACACGCCGTCAACCCCAACGTTCCTGTCATTTTGTCTGGGCTGAAATTCATTAATAATCTATCATTTTTATTAGCCAACATGTGAATTTGAGTTACTCTAACTAGATTGTGTTTGAGATTTATTGGTATAGTTTCACAGACGGCACATCATGGCAATCAAGCAACCCTAACCAAGTATGTAGGCAAGTTGCTGCAATAATTCTCTTTTGAAACTCTCAAGTTTCTTTATGAGTGAAACAAAGTTATAACCAATAAACTTCATATAATGAAGCAAAATAAAAAATTTACCTATGTTTCTTCTTGTCAAAAGGCTTGACCATGAATTTAAAAATATTGATTTTGATGGGCTTGTAATAGACAGGTACATGCAGAAAGGAGCAGAAGTAGTAATTGCTGCCAACCCCAATGTTCTTGTCATTTTTCTGGGCTAAAATTCGACAATGATCTATCTTTTTAATTAGCAAACCTGTGAATTTGAATTACTCTAACAAGATTGTGTTTGAGCTTCATTGGTATAGTTTCACAGACGACACAGCTAGCCGGGACGTGTTTCCTAAGACAAAGAATGTTACCATTGCCACCGAAATGGTACAACCTACTAAATCTCCAATCATCAATGGGCTCGTTAAGGATTTCAAAACTGATCAACGGTTAAGACCAAGCCATGAAATCGAACACAACATCATTAACCCCCTGCAACTGAGTGCGTCGGTGGCTGGTAGAGGCCAGCTCATGAGAGGTGGGGGTGAATTTAAAAATATTGATTTTGATGGGCTTGTAATGGACAGGTACATGCAGAAATGAGCAGAAGTAATACACGCCGCCAAGCTCAACGTTCTTGTAATTTTATCTGGGCTGAAATTCAACAATGATCTATCTTTTCTTATTAGGAAACCTGTGAATTTGAGTTACTCTAACAAAATTGTGTTTGAGCTTCATTGGTATAATTTCACAGACTGCACATCATGGCAATCAGGCAACCCTAACCAAGTATGTGGGCAAGTTTCTGCAATAATTCTCCTTTGAAATTCTCAAGTTTCTGAATAAGTAAAACAAAGTTATAACCAGTAAACTTCATATAATGAAGTAAAATAAAAAATTTACCTAGAATGCTTCTTGTCAAAAGGTACAGAAAGATCTAAATTCGCGATAATCTTCTTTTCTATCGTATAAAGCTCTGATAATAAGTTGTCAAAGCTCCAATCAGGTTGTGGATCCGCCGTTATCCCATTATTATTTGGTGGACATCGAAGTTTCAAATTAATGTCTCCCTTGAATTTTGACAACTTTATCGTTCAGACTGCGCGTCTCTCTTCTCTCTCTCAAATCTTCATATTAAAGTTGACGACGAGGCTAACACGCTGAAAAATTTGTGTGTGTGTGTGTGTGTGTGTGTGGGTGGGTAGGGGGGCCTTGAACATGAATTTAAAAATATTGATTTTGATGGGCTTGTAATGGACAGAGACATGCAGAAAGGAGCAGAAGTAGTACACGTCACCAACCCCAACGTTCTTGTCATTTTGTTTGGGCTGAAATTCGACAATGATCTATCTTTTCTTATTAGCAAACCTGTTAATTTGAGTTACTCTAACAAGACTGTGTTTGAGCTTCATTGATATAGTTTCACAGACGGCACAGCTAGCCGGGACGTGTTTCCTAAGACAAAGAATGTTACATTTGCCACCGAAAAGATACAACCTACTAAATCTATGATCATCAATGGGCTCGTTAAGGATTTCGAAACTGATCAACGGTTAAGGCCAAGCCATGAAATCGAACACAACATCATCAACCCCCTGCAACTGAGTGCGTCGATGCCTGGTAGAGGCCAGCTCATGAGAGGTGGGGGGAATGTGCCTTCTTTTCGGCAGATGATAGTGCACTTATCAGGCAAATTCTCGGAACCCATTCTCCAGAAATCAAAGATTTTGATGTCAAACCGGTTCTTTTCATAGTGGAGGATATCATCAACCTGGCAAAACCTTTTGCTGTTGATTCTACTACTATAGGATCCAAGAAGTTTATTCACTATACATTTTCTAGTTCAAGAAACCATTTTTAAATGATAATAATTCATACCCTTTTCACGTTCAGAATTTTTTCCTTTTTATTAATAATAATTCTCTGGCATTCTGCCCAAATATAGGTTGTTCCAATTCGAGTCCATTTGGACACGCTTAATAACAAGGTCATCTCCAGTTCCTACCATGATACCATCACTCATAGTTCTTATCATGACACTAAAATAGTTCAACTAATGGCATTTCCCATCAACAAGGTTTCCAGTGAGGTAAAGTTCCTAATTTCCCCTCAAAACATTTTGTTGAAATTACATGACTAAAAATCACGACTTTTTCAGTAACAGATAATATGAAAATGTACTTCCAGAATAGAAGTGCATTCACTAACCATGAACCTCCTAAAATCAGTATCAAACTACTCATGTGTGTGTGTGTGTGTGTGTGGGGGGGGGGGGGGGGGCTTGAACATGAATTCAAAAATATTGATTTCGATTGTCTTGTAATGGACAGACACATGAAGAAAGGAGCAAAAATAGTACACGCTGCCTACCCTAACGTTCTTGTCATTTTGTCTGGGCTGAAATTTGACATTGATCTATCTTTTATTATTAGAAAACCTGTTAATTCGAGTTACTCTAACAAGACTGTGTTTGAGCTTCATTGATATAGTTTCACAGACGGCACAGCTAGCCGGACGTGTTTCCTAAGACAAAGAATGTTACATTTTCCACCAAAAAAGTACAACCTACTAAATCTCCGATCATCAATGGGCTCGTTAAGGATTTCGAAACTGATCAACGGTTAAGGCCAATCCATGAAATCGAACACAACATCATCAACCCCCTGCAACTGAGTGTGTCGGTGCCTGGTAGAGGCCAACTCATGAGAGGTGGGGGGAATGTGCCTTATTTTTGGCAGATGATAGTGCACTTACCAAGAAAATTCTCGGAAGCCATTCTCCAGAAATCGAAGATTTTGATGTCAAACCGGTTCTTTTCATAGCGGAGGATATCATCAACCTGGCAAAACCTTTGACTGTTGATTCTACTGCTATAAGATGCAAGAGATTTATTCACTATACACTTTCTAGTTCAAGAAACCATTTTTAAATAATAATAATTCATACCCTTTTCACGTTCAGAATTTTTTCTTTTTATTAATAATAATTCTCTGGCATTCTGCCCAAATATAGGTTGCTCCAATTCGAGCCCATTTGGACACGCTTGATAACAAGGTCATCTCCAGTTCCTACCATGATACCATCACTCAAAGTTCTTACCATGACACTAAAATAGTTCAACTAATGGCATTTCCCATCAACAAGGTTTCCAGTGAGGTAAAGTTCCTAATTTCCCCTCAAAAGACAACATTTTGTTGAAATTACATGACTACAAATCACGAATTTTTCAGTAACAAATAATATGAAAATGTACCTCCAGAACATAAGTGGATTCACTAACCATGAACCTCCTAAAATTACTATCAAACTACTAATGGGATGCCAAGGTGGTCATTACCTTTGCTGCTTTCTCCATCAACTTTGGCGAGTTCTGGCTCGTTGAGCAACTTCACACAAAAAATCCACTAGCCAAGAATATTGCCACACTCAAAGATTTACCTAGCACAAAGGAATATTCCAGTGATTTGAGAAAGAAATTTGTGGCAGTAATTGACCTCTTAACTGCAATAACGATGGTGACCCACTGTATTATAGAATTCAAGGAGCGTTCATCTCTGTACATTAGCCGTGAAACACCAAAAGTGGAGGCTGCCACTGCTCATATTCCAATAACTGTTTATTGGGTCTTAAGGAGTCTTCTATTCAGTGCATCCGTTCTCCTGAACCTTATCGGCACTGGTCACGAGTATGATGCTCTTGATCTTATTATCCACCTTTTTTATCGCTTGTAACTGAAACTAACCCACTTATTTTTTTAGTGATGAATCTTCAAAACTTTGTCTATTGTTATCAAGGTACATCTTGTCAACTGCCGAGTCATGGGAGATATCAAGTTTGGCCCATAAGCTCTCAGTCATGAAAGAGCACCTACAAAAGCAACTGCAGATTTGTAAGGGCTTAATCAGTAAGTCAAATGTTGATTCGTATTGTCTAGTAATAACAGATACATTGTTAAAGTAACAAAGATGTTAAATGTAAACAAGGACGATATGCTAGAAATATTTTTTGCTCACCCTCATATTCACATATCCGATCAGACTCGAATCCAAGGTCTATGTCCTTAAAAACCAATGATTGAGTATTTGGTAGTGTGATACCCACGTTGCATCGATCATATCGTCACGTATGTGCAGATAGGAAGAAGACTGAAGATTCGTACACTGAATTCAAAAAACTTATGGAGGTTGCTCACATTGACAATATGAAAGTATTGAGGGCTATGATTCGTGCCACGGATGATCAAAAGCCACTCTATGATGGTTCTAAAAGATTTAATGTTGGTTCTTTAATTTTACATGATAAAATTTCAAGATTCCTACGACTTAAAATTCTGAGAAACTAAATTTCTTTGCTTACAGGAAAGGCTCGACGGACTGAGGGCAAAGTACGTACTACTGCTGATTTCAGATCTCGACCTGCCTCACGAAGAACTAAATGTCCTTCATATGATTTATAACCAACAATAAATAAGGCATGAGTATGAGATTTTATGGATTCCCATTGTCAACCAAACAAACTCATTTTCCCAATCACAAGAAATACAATTTAAAGAACTGAAGAACAATAATATGCCATGGTATTCAGTGGACCACCCTTCACTGATTTTACAGGTAGCCATCAGATACATCCAAGAGGTATGTAAATTTGTCCACATGCTGATGCTCGTAGTATTGGATCCATAGGGGAAACCATCCAATCTTGACGCTTTACCCATGATGTGGATTTGGGGTAGTTTGGCTTTCCCTTTCACTAAAACCAGGGAGGTGGCTCTCTGATCAGAAAACCTGGAAAACATCGGACTATTAGCATATTCCATTGATCCACGAATTCCAGACTGGGTATGTGATCATTAAACTACCATGGATTTATTTACTATATAGCTATGATATGTCTATATTTGGCACGTCGGACATCCACATACTATGGTGAATGCAAGCATGTCAATGAATGCAATATTCACATATACCACTCGGAACCAGTCCTTCATAAGAATCAAAGAAATATATTCACTCTCCCACTCAAAACCTCAAAACATGGGTAACTGCACACACCACCCCTATTACATTAAAAAAAACATGAAACCTAGGTGGTATATAGAAAGTCGTAAATTCCATGTGTTTTCTGAATCAAATGTTAGTAAAGCAAGTACAAATAATACACGTATGTATGAATAGGTAAATTTTTAAAAAAACTATTACTACATTGCGGGACTAACCCAATTTCGACTACATGAAACTGATCACTGAGACTTCTTTTGGTCTGACATATCAGGGACAACAGAGTGATATGATTGTACGGAGGGGGGACATTGACTGGATCTGTAGGTTCACTGTGTCAGCCAGAGCAGTTGTAATGCCCTAAACGTACCCCTGGAAATGCTATATGTCGGTAAGCGCAACCCAAAGGGTAAAGTCCGACTGTGCCATGAAATAATCGATCGAGAGAAACTGAGCCACATCTTCTCGCTCAAGGAATACTATGACTATGTCTGGTACTTATGGATGAGTCTGTGGAGCATGTGGAAATCCAAGGAAAACACTGCCTTGATGGTGGACGATGACCACGTGATGCAACAGATCATGGACTTGATGACATTTGACAGCAGTGACCAAGGGTGGGCAGTTTTTAGCTGGGAAACAATGAAATGACGAAGGGCAAAGGCAATATAGTGCTGTCAGTTTTAGAGGCTTACAATACTTGGGGGTATAAGCTGGATCATCCCGAAAAGTTTGTGACCATGCTGGATACAGAGATACGTGCTATCCACCCTGAACACCACTGTAACCGCCTGATCCTGCTAGGGCATGCTGGATATATCCCCGAGCGGGTGGTTTGCTCAGAGTGTGGCAAGATTATGGATAAGTACGTCGTGTACAGATGCTGCACCAACTAGGGAAACATGATATTTACCTTTCGCTACAAGTTTTTCTGCTTACCAGAATGATGACAAATCTTATACTTTAATAAGATGTGAGAATAAAATCACCTTTTGTGTGTTTTGCATCTTTTTTCACTTCTCTTGTTAAGGAAATAAAATGCGTTTTTTATGAGGCAATGCTACTAATATCCGTCAATAAAACTGCATATTGTTTCTATGTATAACTCAGCAGTTTCATCTCCACAACTTCGTGAACCCCTTTTCTTCTGTTTTCCTTCATCACCAAAAGTACAGTCTGTACAGAAATAAAGTCATAACATAGAGTAGATACAAAGTTCAAGAATAACCATAACCCATAATCACATTGTTATAGTAGATGTCCTGTAAGCCAACGGTTGGCTAAAGAATTTATTGACTCAGTTATAATAAACAATTTTTATTTTGATATAATTTACATTTTATGGTTTTGTTTTTTTTATCTGTATACACATGCAATCGACATAGATAAAGATCTTGATTATACTTTAATACAAATGAATCGTAATTCTATCTTGAAACTCGTTGTAAACACTGCATATTCTAAATTCGTTCTTAGTCGATTCAGTCGCCTAAAAACAAGGATAAAGGTCGCTTGAGCTTAAAACTTTCATCTATGATGTTGTATACTGTGTTTCATGGTAAGGGCATAGAGATGTCCAATCATGCAGATGAGTAATCATTCGATAATTATACCGAACAACCCTCCATCGGACTTTCCAAGTGGTTATCATTCATCGAGATGAAAAGTATGTGGTTATGATATCATTAGTCCTTACGACACGGGACAAAATCGAGGCTCTACATACTAGGATTTGTGATTTGACTCTTTTACCGACTCTGCGTGTAAAGCCCAGAAATGTTAAAGCTGTGAAATTGTGATTTTATTAGTTAATCGGGATTGATAAAATCATAGATGGAACATCCCGAGATTAGATTGGTTAAAGAATGTGAAGGGTGCAATGTTTGAACAGAATGAGTGGCGCCCGAGCGGTAGAAAGAGCCCGCCCGAGCGCCATTGTTCAACAAAATTATGTTTTGGGCAGAACCTTCCGCGCCCGGGTGGTATATTTTGACCGCCCGAGCGCCAAAGTGGCATCCGAAAAGAGTTGGACAGAAACTGTCGCGCCCGAGTGGTACATTCTTATCGCCCGAGCGCCGACTGAAATGTGTTAAGGTTTTAAAGAAGACACGTATGAAATTACATGCAATATATATATATATATATGAAATGTCTTCATTCTCTCCTCACAATTGCTGAGACCACCGAGAGAGAAAGGGGGAAAAGGAAAGTTATCTTACTTTGAGGCTAGCTTGTGCAAGATTTTCATATTCAAATTTAAATCCGATCTCGGTTTTGAGCTCCTCTCATTGTTAGCTACATAGTAATGTAAGTTTCATTCAACTCCAGCATGTTGTGATAATTATGTATTGGGAAAATGATTAATTGAATTCCATATCATGTTCTTGAGAAGGTAGATGTTGTAGATTCGCAAACAGATCAAAGAACGAATGTCATATGCTATTGTTGCGATTTTATAGAATATTTAGAATTAAGTATGCAGATTTTGAATAATCTCATGTGTTTTTGATGATAATTAGAAGATGAGAATTATGGATTGGTGAGATATGTTGAGAATGGAATTGATTGGTAGCGAGGAACGACGTCGTTATGCGGTCAATTGTGTTTAGATGTATTAGTAATTGTAGAAGTGTTGAATTGAGTTAAGAATTGATAAAATATGTATCAACATTGCCATTTCAGATTGATATCGGTAAGATCCGTCTTCGAGACTTCGACTACGACCGAGTTGTGCAAGAAAGGTATAAACCATGTTGTTTGGGTAGCCACAACTCAAATAAGACTTTATTTGAGTTTCCAAAACCAAAATCACATACTAGCATTGTTGTATTTATTGTATCATGTTTATAAATTGTTTATGGAATTATATTCAAATATTGTAACATGATTATGTTTTGATTATAGAATTGTATTCTAGCATATGGGATTATTGTGATATTCAGATATGAATATGAGCATCCTGTGTTTACAGACTGCTATTCATTGCATTTAAGATAGGAGAGTCGTTGACAGCCATCGTCAACTATCTAGATGTTCGGTGTATCTCAGCTTAGGAGCAGCCACGACTCCTATTGCAGCCATAGATACAGCTCAGACCGAAGTCTAGGAATAAGACGTACCGTCACCCCGAGTGGGAGGGTAGGTGACAGCCATTGACGTCTTATTCATACGGGATCCCTAGAGTTATAGTCGAGTCGAGTCTAGACATGATTTGATTCGCATTGCATGTATATATATATATATGAATGTTCTTCATGATAGCATGTTTTATGATTTAAATTGTTATATGCATGTATACATGTTTATACTGGGATTTGTTCTCACCGGAGTTTCCGGCTGTTGTTATGTCTGTATGTGTGCATAACAACAGGTGGGGCAGGATCTGGGTCGAGACAGAGACGAGATTGACATAGCATGGAGACTACGGGCGCAGCAGAGGACTAGTGGTTTTTAGTAGACTTGGACTATTTGTATTTACTGTTTTGTATTAAACACTAGTTGGATGAATGTACTAGAACAAGATATGTTTTATGTTGTAATATAAATAAAGAAATTGTGCTTGTGTACATACATTAGAATTAATGTTGTAAAGCGGAAAATTTGACCCACTTTTTATATTAATGATCCATTTGATCCCTAGAAAAAGAATTAGAGCCCGGGTCCCCACAACAGGTGGTATCAGAGCCGTAGGTTCTGTAGACTGAGATAGAGTAGAATGAGCGTGGTAGATCGAGTCATCTTCCTTGCTTTTGTGTGCTAGCATGATTATTGCTTTCCCTATTATGTGTTGTATTGTATCTGATTTGATTACAGCATGTAATTGACTGAATCACACCCGATTCTGGATCAGAGGTAAATGATCAGAGGAGGGCTGAGACAGTTAGTATAGATTGGATACTAATCTGTTTGAATATCAGATTCATGCCTCCTAGAAGAGCAGCCGTTCCTTTACGACCCGTAGTACCGGAACAGGGTAGCAGATCTGGTGATCCGATGGATGTCACTGCTATGCCTATGGAGACTCTATTAAAACGATTCCAGTCATTCCGACCACCGACCTTAAAGGGTACAGAAAATGCAATTGATTGTGAAAGCTGGTTGGAAGATATCGAAATGTTATTCGAGTCTCTAGGATACAGCGATGACAAGCGAGTGAAACTCATTGGCCATCAACTGCAAGATGTGGCTAAGTATTGGTGGGTGAATATAAGGAGAGCACTAGAACAGCGTGGCACCGAGGTTACATGGAAAGCATTCAAGACAGAGTTTTATCAGCGATTCTTTCCTGTATCCTACCGTAAAGATAAAGGCGCTGAATTTGCAAACCTGAGGCAAGGACAATTGAACATCGAAGAGTATGTCGCTAAATTTTCTTCTTTGCTTCGCTTTGCACCTCACGTTTCAGGTAATGATGAAGCCGTAGCAGATCAGTTTATAAACGGCTTAAGTCCAGACATCTTTACGTTGGTGAATACGGGAAGACCCGACAATTTTACTGATGCATTGAATCGTGCCAAAGGAGCTGAATCCGGATTGCTTAGGCAACGGAGTGTTCCGTATGTTGCTCCGAGTCCGAGACTACCACTACCTCCAGCACAACCTTCTCCTAGATTTGAAAGCGGCGGTAGTAGCAGTGGACGCAAAGATCAGCTGAAAGCAAAGGGCAAACAGTTTAAGAGGGCAGGGAGCAGTTCTTCGAGCTCCAGCGGGTCAAGACAGAGAGGTCCTGGCCAGAGTTTAGAAGTGACGAGTGGATATTGTGGTACTTGTGGAGGTAAGCATGCCACCGAACAATGTCGGGGTGTATTGTGTAAATGCAGTATATATGTAAGCAACAGGGTCATTATGCCAAGGTGTGTCCTCAGAGAAGTGGTGCATCGAGATTTCAGGGTGCAGGATCATCTGCATCAGTGACTCAGCCTGAGAGGCAAGCTTCATCCGTACACTCCTTTCAGCCGCCACCTGCACAGACCCAGCCTAGAGCCAGAGGTGGTCACACCGGGAGTCAGCCGACCCGAAAACAGGCTCAAGTGTTTGCGTTGACAGAGGAGCAAGCACAGGATGCCCCAGATGATGTCATAGCAGGTAACTGTTCTCTTTGCGGTTATCCTGCTTATATATTGATAGATACGGGTGCATCGCATACATTCATATCAGAACGATTTGCATTATCGCATTCATTGCCTGTTGAGTCTTTGTTAGATGTCGTGTCTATTACTTCTCCATTAGGAAGTGGTTTGATATCAGTGACTACGATTAGACATTGCATCTTACAGTTTGAGGGTCATGAAATTGATCTAGATTGCATAGTACTTGGGCTAGCTGACTTTGACTGTATAGTGGGTATTGATATGCTAACAAAGTACAGAGCCACCGTGGATTGTTTTCACAAGATTTTCAGGTTCAGACCAGAAATGGCAGAGGAGTGGAAATTCTACGGTAAGGGTTCCAGATCTCGGATTCCCTTGATTTCAGCTTTGTCTATGAATAAGTTATTACAGAAAGGAGCAGATGAGTTCCTTGTGTATGCTGTAGATGTACAGAAATCGAGCCCGACATTGGCAGACTTACCAGTGGTGCGGGAATATGCAGATGTGTTTCCAGAGGAAATTCCAGGGTCACCTCCAGTGCGAGAGGTAGATTTTAGTATTGATTTGATTCCAGGTACCACTCCTATTTCGAGAGCTCCGTATAGGATGACTCCAATAGAAATGAAGGAATTGAAAGCACAGTTGGAAGATCTGCTAACCAAGGGATATATCAGACCTAGTGTATCTCCTTGGGGTGCTCCAGTGCTATTTGTGCGAAAGAAAGATGGATCGATGCGGCTGTGTATCGATTACAGGCAATTGAATAAAGCCACGATAAAGAATAAATATCCATTGCCGAGGATCGATGATTTATTTGATCAATTACAGGGATCGTCTGTATATTCTAAGATTGATTTACGGTCCGGATATCATCAGCTCCGAGTTCGAGATGTAGATATACCGAAGACAGCATTTCGAACCAGGTATGGGCATTACGAATTTATTGTTATGCCTTTTGGTTTAACAAATGCTCCGGCGGTATTTATGGGCTTGATGAATCAAATATTTCAGAGGTATTTGGATGATTTTGTTATTGTCTTTATCGATGATATTCTGGTGTATTCTAAGAACAGAAATGAGCATGCAGAACATCTCAGAATTGTTTTGCAAACACTGAGAAATGAGAGACTGTATGCCAAATTGTCAAAGTGTGAATTTTGGTTGAATCGAGTTGTCTTTTTGGGACATATCATATCAGGAGATGGTATTTCCGTAGATCCGAGCAAAGTGGAAGCTGTGATCAGTTGGCCGAGACCGACTTCTGTACCTGAAATACGCAGTTTCATGGGTCTAGCGGGATACTATAGACGATTCATCCAAGATTTCTCCCGTATTGCGAAGCCAATCACACAATTGACACAGAAGAATGCACCATTCTTATGGTCTGAAGAGTGTGAGTCTAGCTTTCTGGAATTGAAGAAAAGGCTGACCAGCGCACCTGTCCTGATGATTCCTTCAGGTACGGGTAATTTTGTTGTATATTGTGATGCCTCTCACAGAGGGTTGGGATGTATTCTTATGCAGCGAGGGCATGTGATTGCCTATGCCTCGAGACAGTTGAAGACTCACGAGACACGATACCCCATTCATGATCTTGAATTGGCGGCTATTGTGTTTGCACTGAAGATCTGGCGTCATTATTTATATGGCGAGAAATTCGAGATCTACTCAGACCATAAAAGCTTAAAGTACTTGTTTCTCAGTCGAAGTTGAATATGCGACAGCGTAGATGGCTTGATCTGCTGAAAGATTTTGATTGCGAAATCAAATATTATCCGGGAAAGTCAAATGCAGCGACAGACGCCTTAAGTCGAAAAGTATGTGCCTTATCCTTATCGACGATAGGTGTTACAAAACTTGTGAAAAATTGCTGTTTTTCTGGATTAGAGTTTGATACAGATAAGAAGCCACTACGACTTACTGCTATTCAAGTTGAGCCTGATCAGAAGAATAAAAGAAGCACAAAGAACAGATCAGAATGTACAGAGATCAATTCAAATGGTCAGAACAGGACACGTATCAGAATATCAGGTGCGTGAGCATGTGTTGTACGTAAATAACCGTCTTGTTGTGCCAGATTTTTCAGATTTGAGACATCAGATATTGTCTGAAGCACATTGTAGTCGGTTCAGCATCCATCTTGGTGGCCGAAAGATGTACAATGATCTGAAGACACAGTTCTGGTGGAAGCAGATGAAGTCAGACATTGCGGAATTTGTATCTAAATGCTTGAATTGCCAACAAGTGAAGGCCGAGAGGAAGAAACCCGGAGGGTTACTTCAGAGTTTGTCTATTCCTGAATGGAAATGGGACCACATTTCCATGGATTTTGTTACGAAGTTACCCCGATCTTCCCGAGGCTGTGATTCGATTTGGGTAGTTATCGACAGACTGACCAAATCAGCTTGTTTCATTCCGTACCGAATGACTTACAGACACGATCAGATGGCGGAAATATATGTTCGAGAGGTAGTCAGATTACATGGAGTGCCAAAGTCTATCGTATCAGATCGTGATCCACGATTCACTTCACACTTCTGGCATAGTTTACAGCAGGCCTTAGGTACGACATTACACCTGATTACTGCTTACCATCCTCAGACAGATGGACAGTCAGAGCGGACTATCCAGACACTCGAGGATATGTTGAGAGCCGTAGTACTAGATTTTGGTACTAGTTGGCAAGATTCTCTACCTCTTTGCGAATTCTCCTATAATAACAGCTATCAGACGAGCATTGAGATGGCACCGTTTGAAGCATTATATGGCAAGAAATGCAGATATCCGCTATACTGGGATGATATCACAGAAGTGCCAGAACTGGGGCCAGATATGATTCGTGACATGACTGAGAAGGTGAAAGTTATTCAGAAAAGAATGAAAACAGCACAGGATAGACAAGCCAAATACGCCAATATCAGACGTAGACCGTTGGTATTTGAACAAGGAGATAGAGTGTTTTTGAAAATTTCCCCCTTTAGAGGCGTTGTCAGATTTGGCAAGCATGGGAAATTGTCTCCGAGATACATTGGTCCTTACGAGATTCTAGAAAAGATTGGCGATCGAGCTTACCGACTTGCTCTTCCTCCTTCTCTATATGGGATACATGACGTTTTTCATGTATCGATGTTACGTAAGTATATGCCAGATATTTCTCATGTCATTCAGCCTGACGAAGCTGAGCTTGATCAGACCTTGAGCTATGTGGAACAACCGATACAGATTCTGGATCGGAAGGAAAAGAAGCTCAGAACGAAGATTATTCCCTTAGTGAAAGTCCAATGGAGTCGTCATGGCATTGAGGAAGCGACTTGGGAAACAGAAACAAACATGAGACAGAAACACCCCGAGCTATTTATATGATGTAAGTATTTATTCAGTTTTATATAGTAATGCTATTTTAAATACTTTAATTGATTTATTCCAAGTTCGAGGACGAACTTATATCTAAGAGGGGGAGAAATGTAAAGCCCGGAAATGTTAAAGCTGTGAAATTGTGATTTTATTAGTTAATCGGGATTGATAAAATCATAGATGGAACATCCCGAGATTTGATTGGTTAAAGAATGTGAAGGGTGCAATGTTTGAACAGAATGAGTGGCGCCCGAGCGGTAGAAAGAGCTTGCCCGAGCGCCATTGTTCAACAAAATTATGTTTTGGGCAGAACCTTCCGCGCCCGGGCGGTATATTTTGACCGCCCGAGCGCCAAAGTGGCATCCGAAAAGAGTTGGACAGAAACTGTCGTGCCCGAGCGGTACATTCTTACCGCCCGAGCGCCGACTGAAATGTGTTAAGGTTTTAAAGAAGACACGTATGAAATTACATGCAATATATATATGAAATGTCTTCATTCTCTCCTCACAATTGCTGAGACCACCGAGAGAGAAAGGAGGAAAAGGAAAGTTATCTTACTTTGAGGCTAGCTTGTGCAAGATTTTCATATTCAAATTTAAATCCGATCTCGGTTTTGAGCTCCTCTCATTGTTAGCTACATAGTAATGTAAGTTTCATTCAACTCCAGCATGTTGTGATAATTATGTATTGGGAAAATGATTAATTGAATTCCATATCATGTTCTTGAGAAGGTAGATGTTGTAGATTCGCAAACAGATCAAAGAACGAATGTCATATGCTATTGTTGCGATTTTCTAGCATATTTAGAATTAAGTATGCAGATTTTGAATAATCTCATGTGTTTTTGATGATAATTAGAAGATGAGAATTATGGATTGGTGAGATATGTTGAGAATGGAATTGATTGGTAGCGAGGAACGACGTCGTTATGCCGTCAATTGTGTTTAGATGTATTAGTAATTGTAGAAGTGTTGAATTGAGTTAAGAATTGATAAAATATGTATCAACATTGCCATTTCAGATTGATATCGGTAAGATCCGTCTTCGAGACTTCGACTACGACCGAGTTGTGCAAGAAAGGTATAAACCATGTTGTTTGGGTAGCCACAACTCAAATAAGACTTTATTTGAGTTTCCCAAACCAAAATCACATACTAGAATTGTTGTATTTATTGTATCATGTTTATAAATTGTTTATGGAATTATATTCAAATATTGTAACATGATTATGTTTTGATTATAGAATTGTATTCCAGCATATGAGATTATTGTGATATTCAGATATGAATATGAGCATGCTTTGTTTACAGACTGCTATTCATTGCATTTAAGATAGGAGAGTCGTTGACAGTCATCGTCAACTATCTAGATGTTCGGTGTATCTCAGCTTAGGAGCAGCCACGACTCCTATTGCAGCCATAGATACAGCTCAGACCGAAGTCTAGGAATAAGACGTACCGTCACCCCGAGTGGGAGGGTAGGTGACAGCCATTGACGTCTTATTCATACGAGATCCCTAGAGTTATAGTCGAGTCGAGTCTAGACATTATTTGATTCGCATTGCATGTATATATATATATGAATGTTCTTCATGATAGCATGTTTTATGATTTAAATTGTTATATGCATGTATACATGTTTATACTGGGATTTGTTCTCACCGGAGTTTCCGGCTGTTGTTATGTCTGTATGTGTGCATAACAACAGGTGGGGCAGGATCTGGGTCGAGACAGAGACGAGATTGACATAGCGTGGAGACTACGGGCGCAGCAGAGGACTAGTGGTTTTTAGTAGAATTGGACTATTTGTATTTACTGTTTTGTATTAAACACTAGTTGGATGAATGTACTAGAACAAGATATGTTTTATGTTGTAATATAAATAAAGAAATTGTGCTTGTGTACATACATTAGAATTAATGTTGTAAAGCGGAAAATTTGACCCACTTTTTATATTAATGATCCATTTAATCCCTAGAAAAAGAATTAGAGCCCGGGTCCCCACACTGCGAGTGTCAAAAGGTGGCAAGGTTGGGTGCAATTGCGACATGTGTAGGATCCAGATTATTGTAGTCGGAAATTCACCGCTCACCTACATATATGGATATCATATGTGATCTCACGAAATAGTAGTGCACGAAATCTCTGGCCAGAGTGTAAGATGTGCATTAGGGATAAGGGTTCTCTAGTTGTGCATGCGATGACAATATGAATATTTCATGAATGTATCACATAGCTATCGAATCTAATATGCAACCCTCGATGAACCAATAGTTGCAGATTTGATCGAGATATATGAGATAAAGGTATCATATTGTACGTTAATCATAACAGATTGGTTCTTGCAGACACTATCAATGATACCTAGGGAATCATGGGATGATGCTATCGGACGCTCTTACCATGATTCGACGAGCTTAATCAGAAAATGATTTGTAACATTCTCATGTCAAATGTTGGTGCATGGAATGAGGCAAATTAGGGTAAGCTCGAATAAAAAAATGTCCTGAATTAAAATGAGTTGTAAACCCACGACTAGATGTATCCCTGAATAATTGGGGTAAGTTGCTACAATAATTCTCCTTTGAAGCTATCAAGTTTCTGAATCAGTAAAGCAAATTTATAACCAATAAACTTCATATAATGAAGCAAAGTTAAAATTTTACCTAAGCTGCTTCTTGACAAAATGTACAGAAAGATCTAAATTCGCGATCAGCTTCTTTTCAATCGTATCAAGCTCTGATAGTAAGTTGTCAAAGCTCCAATCAGGTTGTGGATCCGCTGTTATCCCATTAATATTTGGTGAACAGTGAAGTTCCAAATTAACGGCTCCCCTGAATTTTGACCACTCCATCATTCAGACTACACGTCTATTTTCTCTCTCTCAAATCTTCATATTAAAGTAGAAGGCGAACTAACATGCCAAAAATTGTGTATTGGGAGGGGGGTGCTTGAACATGAATTTAAAAATATTGATTTTGATGGGCTTGTAATGGACAGGTACATGTAGAAAAGAGCAGAAGTAGTACACGTCGTAAACCCCAACGTTCTTGTCATTTTGTCTGGGCTAAAATTCGATAATTATTTATATTTTATTATTAGAAAATCTGTGAATTTAAGTTACTCTAACAAGACTGTGTTTGAGCTTCATTGGTATAGTTACATAGACGGCACAGTATGGCAATCAGGCAACCATAACCAAGTATGTGGACAAGTTGCTGCAATAATTCTCCTTTGAAGCTCTCAAGTTTCTGAATGAGTAAATCAAAGTTATAACCAATAAACTTCATATAATGAAGCAAAATAAAAAAATTACCTAAGCTGTTTCTTGTCAAAAGGTACAGAAAGATCTAAATTCACGATAATCTTATTTTCAATCGTATCAAGCTCTGATAATAAGTTGTCAAAGCTCCAATCAGGTTGTGGATCCACAGTTATCCCATTAATATTTGGTGGACAGCGAAGTTCCAAATTAACGGCTCCCATGAATCTCGACAACTCCATCATTCAGAATGTGCATCTATCTTCTCTCTCTCAAATCTTCATATTAAAGTAAAATGTCAGGCTAACATGCCAAAAATTGTGTATGAGGGTTGCTTGATCATGAATTTAAAAATATTGATTTTTATGGGCTTGTAATAAACAAGTACATGCAGAAAAGAGCAGAAGTTGTACACGCCGCCAACCCCAACGTTCTTGTCATTTTGTCTGGGCTGAAATTCGACAATGATCTATCTCTTCTTATTAGCAAACCTGTGAATTTGAGTAACTCTAACAAGACTGTGTTTGAGCTTCATTGATATAGTTTCACATACGGCACAACATGGCAATCAGGAAACCCTAACCAAGTATATGGGCAAGTTGCTGCAATAATTCTCCTTTGAAGTTCTCAAGTTTCTGAATGAGTAAAGCAAACTTATCACCAATAAACTTTATATAATGAAGCAAATAAAAAAAAAAATTACCTAGGCTACTTCTTGTCAAAAGGTACAGAAAGATCTAAATTCGCGATAAGCTTCTTTTCAATCGTATCAAGTTCTGATAGTAAGTTGTCAAAGCTCCAATCAGGTTGTGGATCCGCCGTTATCACATAAATATTTTGTGGACAGCGAAGTTCCAAATTAACGGCTCTCCTGAATTTTGACAACTCCATCATTCAGACTGCGTGTCTCTCTTCTCTCTCTCAAATCTTCATATCAAAGTTGAAGGCGAGGCTAACACGCTGAAAAATGCGTGTGTGTGTGTGTGTGTGTGTGGGGGGGGGAGGGGGGCTTGAACATGAATTTAAAAATATTGATTTTGATGGGCTTGTAATGGACAGGCACATGCAGAAAGGAGCAAAAGTAGTATGTTCCACCAACCTCAACGTTCTTGTCATTTTGTCTGTGCTGAAATTCGACAATGATCTTTCTTTTCTTATTAGAAAACCTGTGAATTTGAGTTATTCTAACAAGACTGTGTTTGAGCTTCATTGGTATAGTTTCACAGACGGCACAGCTAGCCGGGACGTGTTTCCTAAGACAAAGAATGTTACATTTTCCACCGAAAAGGTACAACCTACTAAATCTCCAATCATCAATGGGCTCGTGAAAGATTTTGAAACTGATCAACGGTTAAGGCCAAGCCATGGAATCGAAAACAACATCATCAACCCCCTGCAGCTGATTGCGCCAGTGCCTGGTAGAGGCCAGTTCAGGAGAGGTGGGGGAACGTGCCTTCTTTTCTGCAGATGATAGTGCACTGATCGAGCAAAACTTGCACAGTAAAATCCCCAATAAAGATATGATTTTGTATGCTCAAAATAAATCGCAAGTGCACGATGTCAAGTTATAGTATAGTGTACGTGAGTACGAGTATCGTTCCGCTGAAGACTGTGTTTAACAATTATTATTTTCAGTTATTTAACATTTAGCAACGAAAATTGATTTGTGTGATTATTCCTACTATACTCAATCAAATATGCAATTAAAATGACTCAACTAGTGATGAATGAGAATTTATATCTAAAATGTTTGAATTAAACTCAATGAGAAATGGATTTGTTGGGAATCTCGGTTCACCTACCCCCGTTTATTTATTAATTCGTTCGATCGTGATCTATGCTTCCGACAGGATTTCCTATTCTAGTGAACACTCTCTCTCAAGCTATGTCAAACTAATTCGACTCAATGAAGTAATTAAATGTCTTTAATTATTTATCAAGAGTGAATTGCATTTCGATCTAAGAAATCCCCTAATTTTCGACCCTTAGGACTATGATTATCGGCACGTATCCAATTTCATATATCTATGTAAATTGTAGATCCGCGAATTCTACTACTCGATCCTATCACTCGTTATTCTCTCGAACTCACTCGTGATATGAAAACGTCGTTAAAGTTAGCTACGCTTTAATGACACGGTAAAACAGTAGTAAAATCAAGAATAACGCACAATCGAAATATAAATTAACTCAATTCAACGTTCGGGGTAGGATCCCCTTTAATCCCAACAAATAATAAAGTTAGCTACTAGAATTCATAATTAAACTAAGTAAATCAATGTTTAAAAGATAACAACTAAGTTAGAAATACTAGAATTGACGAAAAACGTTAAGAACGGTGCCCGGAAAGCTGCGAATCTTCAATCCAAGCGTGAATTCCTCTCCAAAGCTTGCGACGGCTGAAGAATAATGTCTCAATCTATCTGAATGACCCCCCAAAATCGACCCCTAGACCTTACCATATCATCCCCTCTCGAAATTAAGGAATGGAATCGAGCATGATATTTTCCAAAAATACACTTGCGCCCGGGGGGATAAGAGTTTCCGCCCGGGCGGATGGTTTTCGCAGATTCAGCTCTTCGATTTTCCTTTGACGCGCCCGGGCGGATGTAAGTTTCCGCCCGGGCGGATGGTCTTCGCAAATTCAGATTTTCTCTTAGCTTGAACGCGCCCGGGCGGACATAAATATCCGCCCGGGCGGATGTCTCTCGATTTTCTTCATCTTTTTTTTTTCAGTTTTCTTCACAAATCTCCTGCATTTTCGCCACTAAACACATGAGCGACACAAAGATATGGATTATGCTAAAACAACACAAAATGCACGAAATCTCAGTGATAAATGCAACACAATGCAACAAAACACGATATGAAAAACAGGTAAAATCTACCTCTATCAACCCCCCAATACTAGCCTTTTGCTCGCCCTCGAGCAAAACAGGTGAGAAGACAGAACTGGCACGTGACATAAAGCAACCCGACCGTGAACTCATAATCATCAACTAGCCTCAGCGAAACTCAACATATTCCCTTGTCGATCAACACAAACATAAAATCTTCGCACTTCCCTAGGTCTAGACATGGTTTCAAATATAGCATGAACGTGTGTGTGTGTGTGTTTTGTTAGTCCTAGCAGCGCACATGACAGAGAGATCCATTTCCAACTATTGTAAGAGAATTAAATCAGCCTGTTAGTGTAAATCTTACTCTCCTATATTCCTCTGCTATTGGTATTCATTGACAACTATCTTTCTATTTTTTTCTGAATTGGAATACAGCAATGAAAAGACTATATTAGAACTTTTCATTTCAGATTCACATTCATGAGTTTATTTTATTCATCATTTTTTTTCTTTTTTCATTTTTAGCCAGGAATAGGATTTCATTCCTTTAATCGGCTCCACAACACCTTACATCTCCAACTTTAGCCAGGAATATGATTTCATTCCTTTATTCGGCTCCCCCTCACCTTACATCTCCAACTTGCTCTTTTTTCTTTTTTTTTTCTGATTGCTGATAGATACCTCTATTCGAGAGAATATAGTCAAACTCAATGCACACCTTCAAAAATCTTTGTTCCCCACTTTAGTCCAAAATTTTCACCCTATTATCATGCATGCGTTTAGTTCTAACAGTCGTGTAAAGAAAGTTCAATACTCGAAATAAAACTTCATGTCTCTACCACATAGAGTGCTAAATAAATGCGAGTGTACGATCAACAGGGCATGTCTCATCACTTCACAATCATCCTTGGCTACAAATATTATGTCGAATACGGTCGGCTGACACACAAACACATGCAAAAACCACTAAAACTACATGCCAACGAACTATACGAGCAAAACATCAACATGACAAAGACGACACAACACCCATCCACCCCCCAATACTAAAGTCGAGCATTGTCCCCAATGCAGCAGACGATAGAAAGAAAAACAGATGGGCATAACACAGTGAATGCAGTATAATCTAAGCATGCAAAATAATGAAAACGAATAAACGGAATGAAAGAAATGCGATAAAGAAAAGAATGGATAGAAGTGACTCCCCTCTCACAGATCCTCCTCGTCGTGCTCCTCCGGGGGAACTATGCCAGCGTCCAACTCTGCTGCATCGGCGTAATGAAAATGAAACGGCGGCGGGAAGGCTGGCATGGGTGGTGGGAGAAGGGCTGGATCGACACCACTATGGCTCAGGGATAGGCGGAGCATGGCATCAGTCGCCGTCTGATAGGTCTGACTCACAGCCTGCCACTGTAACTGATGGTCCGCAAAGGCAGCAAATTCGTCCATCCGGTCCTGAAGCAGGCGACGGCGAGGTCGCGGGGCCGGTGGTGGGGGCTGCTGTGGCACAGGGTCAAACCGAAAACCGTCCCAGACGGGGCCAAACTGTGGTAGTGCATTCCTCCGCACTGCTATTTTCTGGGCCTAGCTAGCGTCGTCGAGGGCCTTAGTCGGAGGTAACCACTCATCGTCATCCAGAAAAGTGACCCCAGCGTCAGCACATAGCTCTGTGATAATATGAGGGAAGAACAATGCGACATTCGGGTTATGAATGCTCAGCTGGATCTGCGAATGGACTATCCTTCCCACATCGATGGGCATCCGAGTGATCAATGCATACAACAGTAGCTCTCGCTCCCTCTGGACTTCGCTCGTGTGCCCGACTGGCATCAAACGCGTGGCCAGAAATGCATACCACAACGAGGCCGGGACAAGCAGAAATTTCTCGGCAAAACAGGTGTGTGAACCGGGTGTCTTCCACGGAGACCCCGGATAGCAGATTCGCTGCATCATCAAGTCCAAATTCGGGTCTGCCGCCCATGCCACATAAACTGAGTCGTCTACTGCCGGTGTCTCAAGCACCCTATTAAGCTCTGAGGAACTAAAATCGACCAGTTTCCCCCGCACAAATGCCTTACCATCGTTTCTCTCCGCTGCGTTGGCATAGAATTCTCTCACCACGGGCACCACCGCGGCTTGCGGTTGCCGGCAAAATTTACCCCAATGCCTATTCTCAATTTCATTGATAATATAAACATATGTCTCAAATTGGAAACCCCGTTCGTGAAGCGGCGCTCTATGTATTCTAGCATGCTCATATCGTTCTTTAGCCGCATGATTCACAAATAATTGAGGATTATTAGATGACGACGAAGAGGCACCGTGACTTACCCGAGCCTTTTTAGGTGCCATTGTGGAAGATTTTAGAAGAGCCCAAGTAACCCGTAGTGGGGGACGTTTTCCGGAACCTGGTGGCGGTCGGGAACGGACGGGGCGGCCGGAAGAGAGGCGGCGGCGGTCGGAAATCGCTTGGGTCGCCAGAGAGTTGCGTTCTAGACCGGAAAAATCACGTCTTGACACTCGGTGAAGGTGAGGGTGCACGATTGTACCTGAAATTTGATGAGAAGAGATGAATGGAGTGAGATTGAGAGAATGGGGGCGAAAAATTTTGAAAGGGGTGAGGGTTTTCGAGTTGGGGGCGAGAGAGAAAGGGCTGCAGACTTTTAAGTCTGAGCGATCCGCCCGGGCGGGCGTAAGTTTCCGCCCGAGCGGATACCTCTCGAATTATTTTGGAAAAGGGCGCGCCCGGGGGCGTGAATGTCCGCCCGGGCGGATAGTCCTCGAATTATTTTTTGAAAAGGGGCGCGCCTGGGCGGGCATGAATGTCCGCCCGGCGGATAGTCCTCGAATTATTTTGGAAAAGGGCGCGCCCGGGCGGGCGTGAATGTCCGCCCGGGCGGAAGCTTTACGGCTGTGCACTCCAAAAAAAATGTATTTTTTTAAAAAAACAAAACAAAACAAAAGCCAGAGAAAACAAGCAAATCGACACGAAAGAAAAATTAAATTAAATGCAAGAGAAGAGGAAGAAAAGTAGTTCTCAATTTATAGTCGAGAGCTTGACTGTCGGTCCGTCTCAGTTCATCATGTCTTGGAACCGGGTGATTCTAAGTTGTGGCTCGATTGTGCCACCCATGTAGTGCTTCAGGCACTGGGCATTGACCGTAAATGTCCCATCCTTCCCATCTTTCAATTCCACAGCTCCCGATGGATAAACTTTCGAGATCACAAATGGACCGGACCATCGCGACTTCAATTTACCGGGAAACAAGCGCAACCGGGAGTTGTAGAGCAGAACACTTTCACCCTCCTTAAATTCTCTCTCGATGATTCTCTTGTCATGAGCCTTTTTGGTTTTCTCCTTGTAAGACAGTGCAAGATCGTAAGCCAAATTCCGGAACTCCTCCAATTGGTCCAATTGAAGCAAACGCTGTTCACCTGCATCAGTAAAATTAAAGTTCAGCGCTTTTGTTGCCCAATATGCCCGATGCTCCAACTCGACAGGTAAATGACATGCTTTACCAAATAACAACCTATACGGTGTAGTGCCTATAGGTGTTTTAAAAGCAGTCCTATATACCCATAGAGCATCATCTAACCTCACCGACCAGTCTTTCCTACTGACGCCAGCCACTTTCTCCAGAATTCTCTTTATCTCTCGGTTCGACACTTCCACTTGACCACTCGTCTGGGGGTGATAAGGGGTAGAGATTTTATGTGTGACATCATATTTGCTCAAAAGTTTTTCAAATAGTTTGTTGTAAAAATGTGTGCCACCATCACTAATGATTGCTCGTGGTGTTCCAAATCGGTTAAAAATGTTTTTCTTTAAAAATTTTAGGACCACTTGAGCATCATTAGTGGCATACGCTTCCGCCTCTACCCACTTAGACACATAATCCACCGCAACCAAAATGTATTTTTTCGTGAAAGAACTAGGAAACGGTCCCATAAAGTCTATCCCCCACACATCAAAAACCTCACACTCGATGATATTATTTAAAGTCATTTCGTGACGGTTAGAGATGTTACCTGTCCGCTGGCATTTATCACAATGTAGCACATAAGAACGAGCATCTTTGAAAAGAGTTGGCCAATAAAAGCCACATTCAAGTACCTTGGATGTCGTCCTTGTTGGTCCGAAATGACCACCTACCTCACGGTCATGGCAATGGTTGAGAATTTGATCAAACTCTTCCTCCGCAACACATCGTCTTATCATGGCATCTGCACAAATTTGAACAAAAACGGTTCCTCCCAAAAATAGTATTTCACGTCAGAGAAGAATTTCTTTCGTTGGTGAAACGATAGGTTTGGTGGAGGGGTGCTTGTGACAAGAAAGTTAGCGAAGTTTGCATACCAAGGACAATTTCTCACCTCAAAGAGTTGCTCATCAGGGAACCAATCATTGATAGCATGATCGACAGAATTATCACAAATAATTTCTAATCTAGACAAGTGATCCGCCACAACGTTCTCTACACCCTTCTTATCTCTTATTTCTAGATAAAACTCTTGTAGCAACAGGATCCACCGAAGTAAACGTGGCTTTGCATCTTTTTTAGCAAGTAAGTATTTAAGGGCAGAGTGATCAGTGAATACAATTACTTTGGACAAAACAAGGTATGCATGAAATTTGTCAAGTGCGAATACTACTGCAAGTAATTCCTTTTCAGTTGTTGCATAATTCAATTGAGCCTCATCTAAGGTCTTACTTGCATAGTAAATTGTGTGAAATACCTTGTTTTGCCGCTGGCCAAGCACGGCCCCCACTGCAGTGTCACTAGCGTCGCACATGATCTCGAAGGGCAGGTCCCAATCCGGTTCCACCAAGACAGGAGCCGTCACCAAGCGCTCCTTTAAATCCATGTATGCCTGTAAACAGTCAGAATTGAAATCAAATGACACATCTTTCATAAGTAAGGAAGATAGAGGTTTGGCAATTTTCGAAAAATCTTTTATAAAACGCCGATAAAAACCGACGTGGCCTAGAAAACTTCTAACTCCCTTTATGGATGCCGGAGGTGGCAAGTTCTTGATGACTTCAACTTTCGCCTTGTCCACCTCTATCCCGTGCTCCGAAATCTTGTGCCCTAGGACAATTCCCTCTTGTACCATGAAGTGACATTTTTCCCAATTAAGTACCAGATTCGTCTCCTCGCATCTCTTCAACACCACCTTCAAATTCTGCAAACAATCATCAAAAGAAGAGCCAAATATCGAGAAGTCATCCATAAAAATTTCAAGAAACGTTTCTATCATGTCGTGAAATATAGCAGTCATGCATCGCTGAAAAGTGGCCGGTGCATTACACAAACCAAAGGGCATTCGTCTAAAAGCAAAAGTGCCATAAGGACAAGTGAAAGTGGTTTTCTCTTGGTCCTCGGGCGCAATCATGATTTGGTTATACCCAGAATACCCATCTAAAAAACAATAGAACTCATGACCCGCTAACCTCTCAAGCATTTGATCAATAAAGGGAAGGGGAAAGTGGTCTTTACGGGTAGCATCATTCAATTTCCTATAATCAATGCACACACGCCATCCCGTAACAGTCCTAGTGGGTATTAATTCATTATTTTCATTTGTGATAACAGTAATCACACCCTTCTTTGGCACACACTGAACAGGACTTACCCATGCACTATCAGATATAGGATAGATAATACCTGCGTCGAGAAGCTTAATTGTTTCAGCCTTTACTACCTCTTGCATCTTTGGATTTTATCGTCTTTGAGGTTGCACAAGAGGTGAGTACTTCTCTTCCATCAAGATCTTGTGCATGCAGACGGATGGATTTATTCCTTTGATATCTGGCACCTTCCACGCAAATGCACCCTTGTGCGCTTTCAAAACTTCCAACAGCTTGTCCTCCATCACATCTGTCAAAGCAGCAGAAATAATGACAGGTAAAGTGTTATTCTCACCCAAGTATACGTACTTGAGGTGTGGAGGCAACGGCTTCAGCTCAAGCTTTGGTGGATCCTCGATGCTTGACCTTTGAGGGGTCAAATCTCTTCGTTCTCCTAGATCCTCCAGTCGCATCCTCATTGGCCTTCTCCATGGTTGGTTGGCATTAAAGTGTGCCACAATTTCAGCTCTTTCTTCGTCCAACTCCTCTTCTCCCAATTCAGTATTGATAGTGGCCTCCAAAGGGTCCCTAAGAGCATCCTGCACATAGTTGGATACAAGAGAGTCAAAAGCATCAATTCTAAAACAAATATCAGAATGCAGTGTGTGCTTAAGTGCATTAAAAACATCAAATGTAATCTCTTCTTCGCACACTCTCAATCTCAACTTCCCCTCTTGCACATCAATCAGCGCCTTGCCAGTTGCAAGGAACGGTCTACCCAAAATGAGAGGCATCTCGGTATCGTCCTCCATGTCGAGCACCACGAAATCGGCAGGAAAAATGAATTTGTCCACTTTCACTAGCACGTCCTCAATCACTCCGCGGGGGTACTTGACATATCTGTCAGCTAGTTGCAAGGACATCCTCGTCGGCTTAGGCTCGCCCAACCCAAGTTTCCTAAACACAGAAAATGGCATCAGGTTAATACTTGCACCAAGATCACATAATGCTTTATGAAAAACAACATCACCAATCATGCAAGGAATAGAGAAACTCCCTGGGTCTTTTAGCTTCGGTGGGATTTTGTTTTGCACCAAAGCGGAGCAATTTTCGGTTAAGTTGACTGTCATATGATCCTCCAACTTCCTCTTATTTGCTAAGATATCCTTCAAAAATTTAGCATAACTAGGCATTTGCATTAGAGCATCGGCAAAGGGAATATTAATATGCAACTTTTTAAACACCTCAAGAAACTTACCGAATTGTGCATCTAGTTTTGCTTTTTTAAGTGCTGCAGGGAAAGGAGGAGGTATAACGATTTTTGGTTGTGCAGTGGGTGCTAGTGTGGAGTTAGAAGACTTACCTTTAAATGTCGCGGTTTGCTCATCCACTGTTTGAGTTTTCTCTTTTTCCCTTGACTCCAAAACTTTCCCACTTTTCAACTCAATAGCCTTCACTTGTTCTTTTGGATTCGTCTCTGTGTTACTTGGCAGGGTGCCTTGCTCTCTACTTGCTATCATCTTCTCTAATTGACCAATCTGATTTTCAAGTCCCTTAATCGACGCATCCTGATTTTGAAGTCTAGTTTCAGTGGATGAAATAAACTTAGACATCATTTGCTCTAAGTTGGACTTTTCTTCTCTAGGAGGATCGGATCTGTACATCGGTTGTTTGCCATATTGTTGTCCTCCTTGCGGTCTAGTTTGACTGTTTTGACCGCCCCATGAGAAGTTAGGATGTTGCCTCCACCCAGGATTGTATGTGTTCGAATAAGGGTCATGCCTTGGGCGGTTTTGGACTCCCACTTGGTTCACTGGTGCCTCATTTTGCACATAGAATGGATTGTCGTCTTGACAGTCCTTCGCATAGTGTTCCCCTCCACACTTTTCACAGAATATCTCTTGGAGACGCATCGCCGTGCCACCCACATTCAAGCCGTCTATTTTCCTGTTTAAAGCATCAAGTTGTGCAGTAATAGCAGAAAAATCAGTTACCTGGTGCACTCCTGCACTTCTCCGCTGGTTGTTTCTGTCAGATTGAGGATGATAACTGCTAGCAGCCATCTCCTCCAACAACTCATATCCTTCTTCCGCAGTCTTTCTCAAAAGGTTCCCACACGCAGCAGCATCTATCATAGTACGGTTAGGAGTAAGCAAACCGTAATAAAAAGTTTGAACGACTAACCCAAGTGGTAACTCGTGATGTGGGCATCTTCGTAGTAGGTCCTTGAAGCGTTCCCATGCCTCATATAAAGATTCCTGATCAAATTGAGCGAATGTTGTAATGTCTGCCCGCAGCTTCATGGTTTTTGATGGAGGGAAGTATTTGATGAGAAATGCTTTCGCCATGTCCTCCCATGTAACGATCGAACCTACAGGCAAACAATTTAACCACGATTTAGCTTTATCACGTAAGGAGAAAGGAAATAAACGCAATCTAACAGCATCATCTGAAACTCCAGTAAATTTAAAAGTATCGCAGATTTCAAGAAAATCCGCGATGTGTGTGTTTGGATCATCCACTGCAGTTCCTCCGAATTGGACTGTGTTCTGAATCATCTGGATGATGGCTGGCTTGATTTCAAAGTGATTTGTCCGCACGATAGGTCTCACAATGCTAGGGCGTGCACCCTCCAAAGAAGGTTGGGCATACTCCAGCATCGGTATGCGGCGTGGTATCTCGACTTGTCTCTCGTTTTGGCGCTCCACCGCCTGCTCTTGTTCGTTCCTCTCCATCAGTTCTTTAAGTCTTTGCTGTTGTCTTCGCCTGCGGAAAGTCCTTTCAATTTCAGGGTCACACTCAAGCTCCAAGTCAAGTGACTTTGGCATGCACCGGAAGAGATATCTGAAATAAAATATGGAGTGTTAGTTCAATAAAAATAAAATATACTAAAGAAAATAACTAAAAATATAATTGTAGATTAACAGTCCCTGGCAACGGCGCCAAAAACTTGATCGAGCAAAACTTGCACAGTAAAATCCCCAATAAAGATATGATTTTGTATGCTCAAAATAAATCGCAAGTGCACGATGTCAAGTTATAGTATAGTGTAAGTGAGTACGAGTATCGTTCCGCTGAAGACTGTGTTTAACAATTATTATTTTCAGTTATTTAACATTTAGCAACGAAAATTGATTTGTGTGATTATTCCTACTATACTCAATCAAATATGCAATTAAAATGACTCAACTATTGATGAATGAGAATTTATATCTAAAATGATTGAATTAAACTCAATTAGAAATGGATTTGTTGGGAATCTCAGTTCACCTACCCCTCGTTTATTTATTAATTCGTTCGATCGTGATCTATGCTTCCGACAGGATTTCCTATTCTAGTGAACACTCTCTCTCGAGCTATGTCAAACTAATTCGACTCAATGAAGTAATTAAATGTCTTTTAATTATTTATCAAGAGTGAATTGCATTTCGATCTATGAAATCCCCTAATTTTCGACCCTTAGGACTATGATTATCGGCACGTATCCAATTTCATATATCTATGTAAATTGTAGATCCGCGAATTCTACTACTCGATCCTATCACTCGTTATTCTCTCGAACTCACTCGTGATATGAAAACGTCGTTAAAGTTAGCTACGTTTTAATGACACGGTAAAACAGTAGTAAAATCAAGAATAACGCACAATCGAAATATAAATTAACTCAATTCAACGTTCGGGGTAGGATCCCCTTTAATCCCAACAAATAATAAAGTTAGCTACTAGAATTCATAATTAAACTAAGCAAAACAATGTTTAAAAGATAACAACTAAGTTAGAAATACTAGAATTGACGAAAAACGTGAAGAACGATGCCCGAAAAGCTGCGAATCTTCAATCCAAGCGTGAATTCCTCTCCAAAGCTTGCGGCGGCTGAAGAATAATGTCTCAATCTATCTGAATGACCCCCCAAAATCGACCCCTAGACCTTACCATATCATCCCTCTCGAAATTAAGGAATGGAAACGAGCATGATATTTTCCAAAAATACACTTGCGCCCGGGCGGATAAGAGTTTCCGCCCGGGCGGATGGTTTTCGCAGATTCAGCTCTTCGATTTTCCTTTGACGCGCCCGGGCGGATGTAAGTTTCCGCCCGGACGGATGGTCTTCGCAAATTCAGATTTTCTCTTAGCTTGAACGCGCCCGGGCGGACATAAATATCCGCCCGGGCGGATGTCTCTCGATTTTCTTCATCTTTTTTTTTCAGTTTTCTTCACAAATCTCCTGTATTTTCGCCACTAAACACATTAGCGACACAAAGATATGGATTATGCTAAAACAACACAAAATGCACGAAATCTCAGTGATAAATGCAACACAATGCAACAAAACACGATATGAAAAACAGGTAAAATCCACCTCTATCATGCACTTACCAAGCAATTTCTCGGAACCCATTCTCCATAAATCGAAGATTTTGATGTCAAAACGGTTCTTTTCATAGTGGAGGATATCATCAACCTGGAAAAACCTTTGACTGCTGATTCTACTGCTGTAGGATGCAAGAAGTTTATTCACTATACATTTTCTAGTTCAATAAACCCTTTTTAAATGATAATAAGCATACCCTTTTCACGTTCAGAATTATTTCCTTTTTATTAATAATAATTCTCTGGCATTCTACTCAAATATAGGTTGTTCCAATTCGAGCCCATTTGGACACGCTTGATACAAGGTCATCTCTTGTTCCTAGTTCTTACTATGATACTGTCACTCAAAGTTCTTACCTTGATACCATCACTCAAAGTTCTTACCATGACACTGAAATAGTTCAACTAATGGCATTTTCCATCAACAAGGTTTCCAGTGAAGTAAAGTTCCTAATTTTCCCTCAAAAGACAATATTTTGTTGAAATTACATGACTGAAAATCACGACATTTTCAGTGTAACACATAATATGAAAATGTACTTCCGGAACAGAAGCGCATTCACTAACCATGGACCTCCTAAAATCACTATCAAACTACTCATGGGATGCCAAGGTGGTCATTACCTTTGCTGCTTTCTCCATCAACTTTGGCGAATTCTGGCTCATTGAACAACTTCACACCGAAAATCCACTAGCCAAGAATATTGCCACCCTCAAAGATTTACCTAGCACAATGGAACATTCTAGTGATTTCAGAAAGAAATTTGTGGCAGTAATTGAACTCTTAACTGAAATAACGAAGGTGACCCACTGTATTATAGAATTCAAGGAGCTTGCATCTCTGTACATTAGCCGCAAATCACCAGAAGTGGAGGCTGCCACTGCTCATATTCCAATAACTGTTTATTGGGTCATAAAGAGACTTCTGTTTAGTGCATCCTTTCTCCTGAACCTTATCGACACTGGTCACGAGTATGATGCTCTTAGATCTTATTATCCACCTTTCTTATCGCTTGTAACTGAAACTAACCCACTTATTTTTTCAATGATGAATCTTCAAAACTTTTTCTATTGTTGGTTATCAAGTTACATCTTGTCAACTGCTGAGTCATGGGAGATATCAATTTTGGCCCATAAGCTCTCAGTCATGATGGAGCACCTACAAAAGCAACTGCAGATTTGTAAGGGCTTAATCGGTAAGTCACATGTTAATTTATATTGTCTAATAATAACGAATACACTGTTAAGGTAACAAAGATGGTAAATGTAAACAAGGACGACATGCTAGAAATATTTTTTGCTCACCCTCATATTCACATATCCGATCAGACTTTAATCCAAGGTCTATGTCCTTAAAAACCAATGATTGAGTATTTGGTAGTGTGATACCCACGTTGCATCGATCATATCGTCACGTATGTGCAGATAGGAAGAAGACTAAAGATTCATACAATGCATTCAAAAAACTTATGGAGGTTGCTCACATTGACAATATGAAAGTATTGAGGGCGATGATTCATGCCACGGATGATCAAAGGCCACTTTATGATGGTTCTAGAAGATTTAATGTTGGTACTTTACTTTTACATGATAAAATTTCAAGATTCATACAACTTAAAATTCTGATAAGCTAAAGTTCTTTGCGTTACAGGAAGGCTCGCGGACTGAGGGCAAAGTACGTACTACTGCTGATTTCAGATCTTGACCTGCCTCACGAAGAACTAAATTTCCTTCATACGATCTACAACCAACAACAAATAAGGCATGAGTACGAGGTTTTATGGCTTCCCATTTTCAACCAAACAAACTCACTTTCCCAATCACAGGAGATACAATTTAAGGAACTGGAGAACAATAATATGCCATGGTATTCAGTGGACCACCCTTCACTGATTGAATAGGTATCCATCAGATACATCCAAGAGGTCTGGAAATTTGTCCACATGCCGATGCTCGTAGTATTAGATCCACAGGGGAAACCATCCAATCTTGACGCTTTACTCATGATGTGGATTTGGGGTAGTTTGGCTTTCTCCTTCACTAAAACCAGGGAGGTGGCTCTCTGATCAAAAAACACCTGGAACATCGGACTATTAGCAGATTCATTGATCCACGAATTCCAGACTGGGTACGTGATCATTAAACTACCATGTATTTATTTACTATCTAGCTATGATATGTCTATATTTGGCATGTCAGACATCCACCTACTATGGTAAATGCAAGCATGTCAATGAATGCAATATTCACATATACCACTCGGAACCAGTCCTTCATAAGAATCAAAGAAATATACGCACTCTCACACTCAACACCTCAAAACATGGGTAACTGCACACACCACCCCTATTACATTAAAAAAACACGAAACATAGGTGGTATATAGGAAGTTGTAAATCCCATGTGTTTTCTGAATCAATTGTAAGTAAGGCAAGTACAAATAATACACGTATATATGAATAGGTAAATTTTTTTAAAAAAAACTATTACTAAATTGCAGTGCAAACCCAATTTCGACTACATGAAACTGATCACTGAGACTTCTTTTGGTCTGACAGATCAGGGACAACAGAGTGATATGATTGTACGGAGGGGAGGACATTGACTGGATCCGTATGTTCACTGTGTCAGCCAGAGCAGCTGCTAATGCCCTAAACGTACCCCTGGAAATGCTATATGTCGCTAAGCACAACCCAAAGGATAAAGTCCGACGGTGCCATGAAATAATCGATCGAGAGAAACTGAGCCACATCTTCTCGCTCAAGGAATACTATGACTATGTCTGGTACTTCTGGATGAGGATGTGGAGCATGTGGAACTCCAAGAAAAACACTGCCTTGAGGTGGACGACGACCATGTGATGCAGCAGATCATGGACTTGATGACATTTGACAGCAGTGACCAAGGGTGGGCAGTTTTTAGCCAGGGAAACAATGAGATGACGAAGGGAAAAG